>NW_013672823.1:0-15582 GCF_000517525.1 Limulus polyphemus
ATAATATGTTCTAGATCAGATACGTGTTATTGTGATAACACAATTTGTACACAATATGTTCTATGTCATTAACAAATACATTGTTGTTATTGAGATTATATCACTTATCCACAATAATATGTTCTAGATCAGATACGTGTTATTGTGATAACACAATTTGTACATAATATGTTCTATGTCATTAACAAATACATTGTTGTTATTGAGATTATATCACTTATCCACAATAATATGTTCTAGATCAGATACGTGTTATTGTGATAACACAATTTGTACACAATATGTTCTATGTCATTAACAAATACATTGTTGTTATTGTGATCATATATCACTTATCCACAATAATATGTTCTATGTCATTAACAAATACATTGTTGTTATTGTGATTATATATCACTTATCCACAATAATATGTTCTAGATCAGATACATGTGTGATTTTGTAACTTGAAGCTATCTTATGTCTTCAGTAGAAACAATAAATTACAATAATCTATTTCTTCTACTTCTCAAAACCTTTTGCTTATCCTTCTATATAATATATTATTAATACAATATAATTAGGATACAAAATTTCAATGTTTCTAATGTTAAACTCTGCTAGGTTCTGTAACTCAAATACTCTTATTGTAGAACTTCTATTTCTTGTACAATCTCTTGAAGAACAGAAAATAACAAAAAAAGTATTCTTGAAACCTAATATTATTTTCACCAATAAATTCCACAACAGCAAGACAGATAGAGGATATGAGAGTGACACTTGTTAACATGTTTACTTAAACAGAACTCACCACACAATTAAGAGTTTGAAATCACTGTTTCTCCAGCTTCTTCTTTTGATGTTGTGATGATGTGTTTGTGGTTGGATCCTTCTTCAGGATTCAACATGAAACCCAAAACATCATCATCTCAAAATCAAAAGATGAAGCAAGGGAAGTCTATAAGAAATGTTACCAATTTATTCACTCTATCAAATATACTTCTAAGCCAAATTAGAAACATGTCATTTTTGAAGTTAGATTTTGCATAGCAATAATTACTTTTGTATACAGCAAACACATAAATGTACAGAGTATTTCATCTAGTTCAAATAAACCTTACCTCTTGTCGAGTATTGCTGTAGACAGCATTTCTAAATAAAAATGACAAAATAAATCACTATATATATAAAACTTATCGTCAAAATTATTTTCAACTAACAGTTGAAATATTATAAGGAATTCCAATGTTTTGAAACATATGAATTTAGTTTAAGTATATTCTCCATGAAATAACAGAAATACCTTATTCCTAACACTGTGATATGATCTTTATTAAAAGAGAATGTGATAACAACCAAACAAGAGATATAAAATTAAGTGATATAGTACACAAAATTTCAAATACTCAAAATAATTACAATAAAAAATATTTGAGAGGTATTAAGAAAATTAAACTAAAAAATACAATAATCAACATACTGTACACCTGGCCCTTGGTTTCCTGTTTGAAGTTTCTGACCATCAACTTCACTGTTGGGGAAAAAAATGCTTAGAAAGTTCCAGAAATTTAAACAACAAATATTTACAAGAAAAAAAAAGTTATGTGAAGTTCAATAATAAAAACTGTTTAGAAGGCTATCAATAAAAGTAATAAAATAAAGCAAGTTACAAGTCTGCATACATGTAAAACAATTCAGGGCAAATATATCATGTACACATGTTATGATGAAGAAAAACAAAAAACTTCAAAGAAAAAAATATTTATGTGATTAAATGAGCTCTGTATATACCACCAGGATAAAACCTATCTGATATGAAATATTCATTTTCTTTGAAAATTAATTTCTTACTTAAGCTATAATTTTTTTCTTCAAATTTCATTATAGGTTTACAGTATTGAAATATTCATGAACAAAACAAATTAGTAAGTTTATTTTACTAGAGCCTGAAAATGTCTATCTAACATATTCAATATAAAAAAAATCGTATTTCATTTTACAAAAATAAAATTAAGGAATACATGACTACAATTTTACATTTATAAATTCCTACATAGAAGTTTGTATTATGGGCTCAGTTTATTAGGATATTAAGGTTATATCCAGATCAGAAGCAAATTGTAAGAATACTTAATATGTTTTTTGTTTGTTTTTGAATTTCGCGCAAAGCTACACGAGGGCTATCTGTGCTCGCCGTCCCTAATTTAGCAGTGTAAGACTAGAGGGAAGGCAGCTAGTCATCACCACCCACCGCCAACTCTTGGGCTACTTTTTTTTACGAACGAATAGTGGGATTGACCGTCACATATAATGCCCCCACGGCTGAAAAGGTGAGCATGTTTGGTGGGACAGGGAATCGAACCCGCGACCCTCAGATCGCGAGTCGAGAGCCTTATCCACCTGGCCATGCCGGGCCCTACTTAATATGTAAATGTGTTTAATGTTGTTTATAAAATAGAATTCAAATATGAAATTAAAGATTGAATGTGACACTTCTTACTTGTTGGTTTTTTGCTGGAAAATGAAACTGATGTTGTTGGGCGCACATCTTCCAAACATATTTGGCACTATCAACATCCTCCTGTTTAAAATAAAAGAATAATAGAAATATTTTTTATATTTACAATAAACATGGAAGACTGGTTAAGCAAAATAAAAACAGCTAGATGAATGAAAAAACAGCAACACTGAAATAGTTACATAGAATGACAACAGGAGAAGCAAAAAAAATAATTTTTTAATTGAAAAACTTCTAAAAAAATAAAAATATACAGTTCTATAATATGTGTGAAGTTTGAAGTAACACTGGATAGGTTAGTTAAAGCAAAAATAAATTGGATAACATACGAAAAAAAAATCCTCTTAAAAATGTTCATATTGTTTTTGATTTTTTCTTTAACATTTACTTTGTAGTTGTGTGCATATATTATATTTTTATGCATTCTCATGTCTGGTTTAGTTTTGTATGCTTTTTAGACAAACTTATGAGAGTTATTTCAAATACCATATACACACACACACACCATAGTAACGTGTCAGTATTTTAAATTATCTTTTGGTCCCCCATGGAAAAAATTTTATCACAGAAAATATTTATAGACCATCCCTCAGATTTAAGAAACAGTCATATATCACAGAATCTTGCAAACATTTCAAAGTCCACCTATTATTTTAACCTCAGCAGCAGGCTAAAACTAACTAGCTTTTTTGTTGCCATGTTTAAAGATAAACAACTCTTTCAGTGCCATGTTCATTCTTCATGCACAATGAAAAACAAACAAAAAAGTTTTAATATTTTATTAATTATCCAAAACTAGTCAACTTTGGGAATATCCTTTCTTCATGGAGGTAGAAAATTCCAAACTCACACACGGTTAATTTCACACTTTTTAAAGTTAAAATAAAGGTCATGTATTGTGTCCCATATGTGTCTGTTATAGTGCTCTAGAGGAGAGATGTACATGTGCCCATGACAACAAAAGAATTTCAGATACTGTTCACTTGTAAATGATCCTATAGGGAAATCTGTAAGTTTGTCAATACAATTTTTTTTTCACTTCTAGCAGTTCTAAAACATTATCTACTGTCCAAAACCTCATAAATATACAGGAATAAATAAGTAATATAAAAAGTTAGCAGTAGCTAATTGGTCGCACAATATTTTTTCTAGATGGGTAAACCATGAAACACATTTTAAAATAGTTCTAAAAAGAAATAGTAACAAAGCAGCTTGTTTCACTTCTAGAGACCAACAACTATCAGCCAATGCACCGAGATATAAATGCAAATAAATAACAATAGACAGATAGCTACAACAATAGTGGCAAAAAGTTGAAACATCAGTGAATAAACATCCACACAAAAACTAAGTAATTTGTTTACAAGTTATTTAAAAAGTTTAACACATCCACGAATTATTAAACTTCTACATTTAATTGTAAGTTGTTGTTTATTGTGAGAGCAACTGGCTAGCATTTTAATGAAATCACAGAATGTTAAGAAAAACATATAGTAATTTGTCAATTAAATCTTACCAATCACTTCATGACATAGTATCTTGCTTAGTTATCTTTCTGCCTTGTATATTATTAGCTGACGGAATGTAAAATAGAAAACTTATTACCCTGAAAACAATCATCTTAAATTATAAGACTTTATGTTGTACTCCTTACCAACTGAAGAGGAAAAGTTCTTTGTTTCACATGGCACTCTATGATAAATACTTTTTTATTCAGACTCAGGTTGGTAATCTCATTCCATCTAAAAACCAGAAAACAAATACATCAAATGTAAGAAAACATTGACATAATAAGAAAAACAAGTTCAGATTACAGCTTGAGGATAAGCAGTAGTTACATTTTGATGGTATAATGTTGGCTTCTGATTTGTAATTATAAAAGTTTCACAAATTTTTTGCTGCTCTTTATTTTGTTAGACTAACTGTCATAAAGTTTAAAAAGATATAAATTCAGTCTGTTGAATTTTCTTAAGTATTTGAATAAGTAACCGAATACAAGACGTACAGTTAGGCATAACCAAAAATGTAGATTCACCATTTTTAGATATTTTAGTATATAATTAGCAGTTGAAATTGGCAAACTTAATGCTCATTTTTACAGTTAAATTTGGTAAAAGTGCTTATAGGATAAAATGCAGGTATTCAATACTGCATGATGAGATAGCTTCTAATGAGTTTGATAGTAATTTGAATAATAATAATATCAGTAAATTGTTAACTATAACGACTTCCCCTAAATTTTCAAGTTGGATGTATAAAAAAAAATCAATAACTATTTTCAGCCTTCAATGGAGTTGATCTAAAGACAGAAATCTAATGCATATTTAAGTCTGTTAAAAATGAAAACATTTTAAAATTTTTATAAGGAAGTGACACCTACAAATCTACATGTCCTGCTTGTGTGGAGAAATGTTTGGGCTCTACCCACCAGATGGCTGTTGACTTTAACTCTTTCAGCACGGGGTCAGTCTTAGGACTGACCTCATAACCATTTTGTGCTTGTTATAGTTTTCATGCTATAACTTTTAAATTAGTAAGCGTATCTTCATGAAATTTGGCAGATTATCAGTAAACATTACAATTCTTTTAAATGCAAAATATCAATTTTTTTATTAAGTTATAAGGTTTGTAAAGCACTGTGTTTCTCATACCTTTTTTTTTCTTTTTAGCATGTTGTCTATCCAACATGCAAAGTAATTTTCATTTTAAGATTAAACATACTTTTATGCATCAGAAAAGTTTCAAATTTCACATGCAAAATCTTTACAGTGTCCAGATAATTATCAAACATTTCTTAAGAAAAGAACTTTATATTCTATCTGTTATTTTCAGTGACGAATCTCTGTACGGGTTTGGCAGATTTGACTGATTTCATAACCACCATAAAAAATTAGGAAATAAATAAAAATTATGTCTCTTTCATTCTAGAATGACAACAAATCATAACATGAACATAAATGTTTAGACTAAATATTTTAAATCTCATAACATTATACATTTATACGTATTTATTATTTCTATTATATTGACCTTTCAGCCATGCTTGGCTAACAATACAGATGTTACAATGACGCAGCACATGTGCTCTCATTTTACTGTATCTAATAACATAAAACAGACCTTTAGTCTTTACAAAATGACCTGTCTTGGCTGTGTTTTAGTAGACTAGTAAAAAAATAAGAAATAAATCTAAATTACCCTTTTTTCTTTCTAGAATGACTGCAAACTGTAACATGAAATTACAATTGTTTATCTTATATAGCTTAAAGCTCGTAATAATATACACCTGTTTATTCTTAATTTTAATGCTTTATTGTACTTTGAACAGTATCTAATTTATAATCCCACCACATAAGCTGCAAGTCACTCGGCAAATGTGCTCTTCTCATTACCTTATAGAATTATGTAATGCACGAGCTGCTCGCAAGCATGCCTTGTGCAGAATATATATATATATTTATTTTTTTTCATTATCTTACCTAATCTAATAAGTTACTAATGTTTAAATTTCAGTTACTTACCTGGGTCTTCTTTTCTTTTTTTTTGCTGGTAACTATCAATAAAACTTAAGCCTACTTCATACTAATTGTATTATTACACTAAATTTTTATTTAATTAAATACTGCACCTAAGGACACAGAATAACAACATACAAAGAAGCAAACAATGTCTTGTAACCATTATAATTTTTCTGGCTTTCTAACTATGCAATAAGAGTGTTTAAATATTCAGCTCAGCCTGTCAACATGACTCCCGTGAGTAAAAATTCAAAACTGAATAACGATATAGACAATGCCCTGTACGGAAAACAATGTGATATAGAAAACGTCATTTGAAAGATTAAAACCTTGCCTTCCTATTGGTTTTGAATAACATAGTATTAAATGTTAAAGGCTGTTTGTGAAAGAGAGGATGAGACAGGTGGGTGTGGCAAGTGGGTCTGATTTTCTAGTTTATAGCTCTGTAAACAAATAAGATTGAAGGCTATAAAAAATCATGCTTTGCCTGAGTAATATCCATACTTTAATGAGTAATTTATGTTAAATTCTGTACTTATTGAAGGGGTGGCAAATAAATTAAACAAGAAGGAAAACCTATAACACAAATGTCACAATCCTCATACTGTGGGTGATTGATGATTTTTTAAAGTATTTCTTTATGAAATTAAGAAATTAAAACTTATATAACATTAAAATTGATTTATTAAATACATATTGATGCTAAGTTTATGCAAATTTTGAATGTAACTCTCTAAAAAGTTGTGATATGTGCACTTTGACCTGAATGTAGTGAGAGGGTTAACTTGCCTAAATTTTTTTTTTCCAATATAAAATTGCACACTTATACCAACTAGTCATGATACATTAGGTTGGTTGGTAAGGAAGAATCCTTGTGGACATCATAGCAAATACTTGTTATTGTGCTGCCTTTGAACTATTTCTTATATCTTACTCATACTAATTCTGAAGGAGATAATTATGCAATATTGCCTTAAACTACAGTTTCCATAAGAAACATCTAAGAAGAGTGGCAACGTGAATTTTAGACCACGAGATGGAAGGCAATGTGAATCTTAGACCACAAAAAAAGATGGCAATGTGAGCCCTAGACCATCAAAACAATGGCAGTGTAAATCTTAGACCATAAGAAGGATGCCACTCTGAATCTTAGACCATGAAAAGGATGGAAATGTGAATCTTGGACCATACATTTCAACACAGACTTTCCCTTGTTCTTAGATGTCAGCATCAAAGACCACACATAAGCAGACCACAAATCTACACTGGAACTGCATCAAGGACTTGACAAGTATGCGACTGAATTAGATTGTTATGGTTCCAATACCAATGTTTTTGCCCCCTTTTTTAGGGTGGGTGAGTCCAGGATGTTCTCTTTAATAGACACAGCCTTCACTTTCCAGATGAAAGCAGTGGATTGGATTAGAATGGGGTATGGTTTTGATATTTGCTGCTACACTAACGACTTTGTTGTGAGAGTTTTTCCACACTATGGAGGACATTTTTGGCTCCTTTTACTTCAGAATATTGTGCCCTTTGACTGTATATTGTTAAATAATCCAATTGTATAATTTTTTATTTTTCTCTTAACATGAGTATACCTGAGGTAGCACTACACGGTCAAAAAGGTCAGGAATTATTATCAATCAAATTTACATAGATTCTAAGAATATCATTCATAGTGCTATAACTTACATCTGTGGTGACACACCACTTCATTAGTGTATATATACATTATCACCTGTTGATTTCAAGTTTGATTAATCCTCAGTTCACTTGTTTTCATCTTTGATGGTAGAAATTCTTTGCTGGTACATGATTATAACTAAGACTGTTTAGTTTAAATATTATTGATTAATTTAGTTTTGTGATTGAATGTTTTATCATTGTTTATTTTTTGTTATAATAAGAGTTAAAAGCAGATGATTATAGAAAGTTTTGTTAATAATCCATTGATGTTAAGAATATTGAACGTCACATGCAATATACTGATGTCGAGAATATAGAAGGCAGACAGACGATAAGGTAATAAAGATATATATTGCATGAGACAAATGGGAAGCAGCAGACAGACAGACAGAAGCAGACACATAATAGCAAAAGAGAATAAAGATGGTGTGAAGTTAACTACCGTAGAAGTGAGAGGCCTAATGATTGACATAGCCCAAACATTTAATACGTAAGAGTGAAACTAACAGTAGAGAAGAAGATAAGAAAAATAATTTCATTCCGTCAAAGCGTGGTTCTAAAGTAATTGAATCAGCCTGAGTGCACTTTGACAAAAGGAGCAGAGGATCTTCAAAAGAAAAAAGACCAAACAATTACTGTAACTCACGCTTCAATTGTAAGTGACTCACAGAGAATACTTAATTAATTTTGCGCAAAGCTACACGAGGGCTATCTGCGCTAGCTGTCCCTAATTTAGCAGTGTGAGACCAGAGGAAAGGCAGCTAGTCATCACCACCCACCATCAACTCATGGGCTACTCTTTTTACCAATGAATAGTGGGACTGACCGTCACATTATAATGCCCTCACGGCTGAAAGGCCAAGCATGTTTGGTGTGACGGGGATTCAAACCCGTGACCTTTAGATTGCGAGTCGAGCCCCCTAACCACCTGGCCATGCCGGGCCAAGCAACAAAGAAAATGACAGAATCACCAGTAACTTCCATTGGCCGGGAGTCATTGGAGATGTAAGTAGAATCTGTAGGTCATGTGACATCTGCCAAAGGACAATACCTAGAGAAAAGGTAGCCAAAGTGCCATTGGGAGAGATGCCTCTTATAGAAGAGCCATTCAGCAGAGTAGCTGTGGACTTGATTGGGCCACTAGCACCTGTGTCTGACAAGGGCAACTGGTATGTTCTGACAGTAGTCGACTGTGTGACATGTTATCCAGAAACAATAGCACCGGTGAAAATACAGACAGAGGGAGAGTAGTAGAAGCACTCCTGGAGATATTTTGCAGAGCAGGCTTTCCAAGAGAAATTCTGAGTGATAGAGGGACCCAGTTTACTTCAGAACTGATGCAGGAAGTGTGCAGACTCATCAGCACTTGGTAACTCTTTACCATCCCGTACAATCCTAAATGTAATGCACTTTGCAAGAGTGTCAATGGAGTTTTAAAAAGTATGCTAAAGAAGATGTGCCAAGAGAGACCACATGACTGGGACAGGTACTTGTAGGCAGTATTATTCGCTTATTGAGAAGTCCCACAAACAAGTACAGGATTTTCACCCTTCGAGTTACTGTATGGAAGAACAGTATGAGGTCTAATGCAAATATTGAAAGAGCTATGGACAGAAGAAGAAGAGTCAGAAGTAAGGAACACATACCAGTATGTGTCAGACCTCAGAAACTGACTGGAGGACACCTATCAACTTGCTCGACAGATTTTGTATGCAGCTCAAGGTAGTCAAAAGTACTTTTATGATAAGAAGGCCAAGGATCGACATTTTAAGATTGAACAAAGGGTCTTAGTTCTGCTGCCCACAGACCACAACAAACTCACCCTGCAATGGAAAGGACCTTCTGAAGTACAGAATGGAGTACAAGGTGAATGTGAAGACTAAGATCTACCACGCCAATCTGTTGAAGAAGGATTTGGGGAGAGAAGAAGACCTAACAGGTGCAGCTATTGAAACAAAGATGGATGTTGCAGGTGTGGCCATCATAGATGCAGAACCAGGGCACTGTGTCAAACTGACTGATAGGAAGAAGAATAAAAACTACTGTGTCAGCATACAGATATATTAGGAAATACAGACCTCAGACAACACAAGGTCAAGATGAAAGATCCTGTTAAGGAGAAGCCTTACTAGAGACCCTATGTTAGGAGAGACAAACAAAGGAACTGAAAATGTTAGATCAGTCTTTGTATATAGTAAAAAAAAATATTATAAATATTTTATCTTGAAGGGGGGTTTATGTCATGATATAAAAGACTGTTTCATTCCGATATTATTGATTAATTTATTTTTGTGAGTGAATGTTTTATTATTGTTTAGTTTTTGTTATAAGAGTTAAAAGCAGATGATTGTAGGAAGTTTTGTTAATAATTCATTGATGTTGAGAATATCAAACATCACATGCAATATACTGATGTTGAGAATATAGAAGGCAGACAGATGATTAGGTAATAAAGATATAAATTGCGTGAGACAAGTAGGAAGCAGCATACAGACAGAAGCAGACAGATAATAGCAAAAGAGAATAAAGTTGGTGTGAAGTTAACTACCATAGAAGTGATTGGCCTAATGACTGACACAGGCCTAACATTTAATATTTTAGAGTGAAACTAACAGTAGAAAAGAAGATAAGAAAAATAATTTTATTCCATCAAAGCGTGGTTCTAAAGTAATTGAATCAGCCTGAGTTCACTTTGACAAAAGGAGCAGAGGATCTTCAAAAGAAAGAAGACTAAATGATTACAGTAACTCACGCCCCAATTTAAGTGAATCACAGAGAGTACTAATGCGATAGAAATAGAAAAGATAGTTTGGCTTGTCAACTGAAATTCTAAAGTAATTGAATAGGCCTAAGTGGATATTTGACAAGAAGGAGAGAACTACATATATAGTATTTATGATATGTCCATAATATCTATAGTTTTGAAGAATTTATTGTACATACGTTAACTTGTTCTGAAGATATATATATATTATTTTGAAAAAAAGTGAAGTGTGTGTTGTTTCTTCATCGTTGAATTTATCACTAACAAGTCACAGACACCTACTGTAAAAGAATACGCAGCCCAACAACAACATAGTATATATTTACACTATTAAGAAATACAACTAAAAGCCTTTTTATTTTGACGAATCTGACAAATATCAAGTCAAAAATTTAAAAACTTACCTAAAACAATCAGCAGGCTGCAGGTTGTAACGCTTTATAAAGATACCTAATTTAGAAACTGCAATGTAAACATCTTCTCTGTTGTGATCCTGAAAAATTTACATAAGGCTTAAATGTCATGTTGGACAAAAACCAATACAGTGTACAAAATAATTGTTGTTTGAATGTTTAAAATTTAGTAGGTCATTAAGTCAATCAAATTACTGTAGTCTAATACAATAGTAAAAGAATAATAAACCTGTACATATAGCCTCACTGATTGGGAACAGGGGTTTCATTAAGAAAAAGTAATGTTTATTAAGTTTGTAAAAGTAATTCAAAATTACTGAAAAATTTCAAAATTACAGAAATGTTTATACAGAGTCAATATGTTTTACTGAGAAATCTTGCCTATAAATACTCATTTATAGTTATGTCAATCTATTTTCTTCATGTGTGAGGGCAAAACATTCCACCAACCCTTCAGTTTTGCATAATTTATACTCATATAGGGACATCCAACAAATATTGCTGGATGATTAGATAATACCCGTTCATAGTTGTTTTCCCCCAATTCCTATTTCCAGCTGAACAATGAATGAAATCATATGTATTTATCCTTCTAATTTTATGATTAATCAGGATTAGGATTCTTATTTACATAAAGTACACTTTGCATCGTGTGTTGGACACTATGAAGAATGTGGACAATTACGATGTTAATAAGAACAACAACCTTTGGACTCTACTAAAATGGAACAGCTAAACCATTCTTGTTACTTAGTGACAATGCAAAAAAACAAAACAAAAACCACTGCATACAATATAAAATAGGGTTAAAACTTATTACATATATTAAATGATACCTTCTGATTAGCAATATTAAAAAAAATTAGCTTTCTTATGATTTTGTTAAAGTAAAAAGAGTTATTTTTTACTGTATTACCAGTGCTGGTAAGCACATTGAAATTACATGCAATATTTTTGAATTAAAAATAAAAACTCTATATGGAAGTTTTAAAAGAATGTAGCAAAACATAAAAATCAGTAACTGAAATATACAGCAAAGGTAAGAGTTATATTTTTTTCTTCAAAAATGCATCACAATTAAATCTTTTTGAACTTTAAAGCTGTAAATTCATACAAATATCACATATAAAAATAAGACACTTTATTTGCAAAAGTTGCACTATCTGTAGAAAGTTTCGAAGTTTTTCAAACTATTTCAGGCAGTAGTTTTTTTTTTTGCAATGCAATAAAAAAGAACAACAACAAACAACAGGTAAATTGAACTGACACACCCAGGCCTGATAGTTATTACCATACTACTAGAAATAAATTATTGGAGTAGCTATCACTTATAAAAATATCAGCAAAATAATTACAAAACTATGTCCCCATTAACCCTTTCCATTAGATGTATTTAAATTCACTGACTTCAAGCAAAACAATTACTCTAAATGGTCCTATCATATCCGTTACAATTTATTTCATGATTATATGTAGTTCATTGAACTGTTCAAAATTGATGGGAGCTCTCATCCAAAAGAAAACAATCTGTCCAAGTATACCCCCCCCCCCCAGTTCTTAGTTTCTGAGGGCTAAATATTCCCCCATTTCTAAAATTGTAAATCCTAAAAACGAGAATCCTCACGTTCAATTATATAACTATTTTTGAAATGTCAGCCACATCAGAGTATCTAGGAATAACTGTCTAATACAATAAAAAAGGACTGAAACATGTCTCCACTCAAGCATAGTTCTGTCTATTATATTTAGAAACATTACACCCACACAGAAGAATGTGACAACTTTCATTAACAGACTTAGATAGAAAAACTTGTATTTTAACTTGTAATAATTAAGAATATTACACCTGCTAGGAAGATGTGAGAATTTTATTAATAGCAGGATATAAAGAAATCATGTATGACTTGAGATCAGGTAAGACCAATTGTTTTAAAATAACAAAAATATAAACATTTTCATTACATACCCTACACAATGTTTTCTTCAAAGATATGAGTAATAAATACTATATAGATTTCTATATCTATTATAAGTAGTTATGATATAAAAAATTTAAAGCAAGTCTACCAATTGGCTGTCAAATGTATTCTTTTATGCAAATGTTTGGAACTTGCACTTAGTATTTTGTTGCTCTCAGTTACTTGCTGCTGTTGGCCATGTTTTACCTTCCAGTAAAATGAAGCTTATTTAAAGTTTTGTACTGGATCTGGAAATTACTTTCCAGACCATATTGTATTTTGTTTATTTTTTTTGAGCGATCATATAGTATTGAATAGAGATAAAGGTTTAGTGAATATTTCTGCAAGAATGTGGATTGATCTCCTTTAATTGGTTTAGCGTGAATGTATGAAAAAATAACATTCAGGTCAATGACCTACTAACAAGCTATAAATACTTTGGCAATTGTCTTGTAATTCACTCCTGAGGATGACGTTGTAATGTCGATACATGTAGAGTCGTCAACTTTTTGAAGGCCATAGATAGGCCTAAATAAAATGTTTTTAATTATGTACCAGTTTAACGTTGAGTATTATTTATGATTTTAACTTTATACACAAGTGCCAAAATACTATAAATATACATATGTGTAATATCTAGATTTTTTGCTTAATTAATTTTAGCTTGTATTTGCTTTCTTTTCTTCATTTATTAAGTTTGAAATGAGTATTTTTGTGTTTTATTATTTCTAACGATTCACAAATATTATTACCTATTACACTTTTGATTCACGAATATTATTACCTATTACACTTTTAGGGCCATTATTAAGTATTTTTACAATAAATGTAATAAATATGTCTTTTACATTAATTTCTCATTAATTTTAATAAAATATATGTCTGTTGATAATCTTCAAATTGAACTAAGCTTATTGGATATATTTCTGTGATGTCAGTAACTGACGTAGCTATTGCTATTTTTATCAACAGCTTGATGTAATTTTTAGTATTCTTACTAATAAGCTGAAGTATTTACATTTTTAACAAATAATGAGCAACCTAAATGATTTCTTACTTTGTACCACAGGCTATGTAAGACTGTTTCTGCTGCTGGTAACCACAGTTTCCATACTGATAGCCTCTCTCATTGTCTTTGAAACATTGTAGAGATCCCATTTGACTGTCGCCCCACAATCTACGACACTGGTCATTGTGATCACGACATTGAGCATGATAGCAATACGCCTGTTAAATAATTAGATAAATTATTAATAGAAGCAGATTGTCATAAGAACATCAGCAGCTAAGACTGGTGTGATAAAAATATTAAAGTCCTGTTTCCTTCATGCGTAAATTCATTTAACATTAGTAATGAAAATGTACCAAAGTACACATGTTCAAGCTTATGATGACATCAGTATTTCTTTAATTCTAAACAGACAGTCCAATTCTAATTATTTTACTCAACATAATGAACAATAATCGTAAATATAACCTTCATTAAGTAATTGTTTTTCAAACCTGCAATAATTAGTATATGTAATCTGTTCCATGGAATCAACAAAGACTAGTGATGTATGTAACTTGTTTATGACTTTATCAGAAGTTATCAACCACAAAGAAATCTGTTCCACTGAACTGACAGAGACTAGTAACATAGGTAACCTGTCTATTTAACTGTCAGAAATTATCAACCATAAAGAAATCTGTTCCACTGAACTGACAGAGACTAGTAACATAGGTAACCTGTCTATATAACTGTCAGAAGTTATCAACCATAAAGAAATCTGTTCCACTGAACTGAGACAGTAGTAACAGGTAACCTGTCTATATAACTGTCAGAAATTATCAACCATAAAGAAATCTGTTCCACTGATTTGACAAATACTAGTAACTTAGGTCACCTGTCTATATAACTGTCAGAAGTTATCAACCATAAAAAAATCTGTTCCATTGAACTAACAGAGACTAGTAAGTTAGGTCACCTGTCTATATAACTGTCAGAAGTTATCAACTATAAAGAAATCTGTTCCACTGATCTGACAGACTAGTAACTTAGGTCACCTGTCTATATAACTGTCAGAAGTTAGTAACCATAAGAACATTTTGTCCATTGAACTGATGTATATAAGCTACTTAGGTTATTTCTGTTTGCCAAAACTACAGTTTGAATATAATAATTGTATCTGTCCTCCTAAAATGAAACAGATTACATTTGTGTAATAAAATGAAGGTCATTTTAAGAAATTTAACTTATTTATGCATTGAGAGACAACAAAGACTTTCTTAGTTCCCACATGATTATAACTTCTATAGCTATTCTGAAGAGAGTCTTTGTCCCAGGAACATCTGGTGTAACGTTACAATGTGAAATCAAGACAACTTACTTTTCCATTTCCACATTCTCTTCCATCTTGTACTGAAATGTCTTCTGGGCAAAATTCAGATTCTCCATTGCAGAATTCTGGGAGATCACACTCTGATCTTGACATGCGACAAATGGTTGCTGGTGGTTTTAACTTTTGGGAACAAAATTCAAAACTTGACAAATCTTAGGTACTACGAAAGTAGAAATACATTTAACTGAAAAAACTGGAATATATATAAAATAGAATGTGAATGTGGAAGTATTTACATTGGTCAGACAAAACGTAATTTAAAATACCATTTAAATGAGCATAAGGGATATGTAAAAAATGAAAAAAACTGAAAATTCATCCATAGAAACAGACATACCTTTACTACATTTAATGTAAAAATA
>NW_013672823.1:16572-23259 GCF_000517525.1 Limulus polyphemus
TATATATTCCAGTTTTTTCAGTCAAATGTATTTCGTCTTTCGTAGTACCTAAGATTGCGAGTCGAGCACCCTAACCACCAGTCCCTGCCAGGCCCTTGTTCTTTTGACTAAGCTATTACAGCTTCAAGCAAAGTAGTTCAAATGAGACCTAATTCAAACAAGAAGCTTTAGTTGTATACTTACTTTTGTAATGTAGCTATCCTGGCCATACCCTTCAAGTTGCTGTGCTTCAAGGATATAGTAGATTTCTGCCAAAGATGGCAACAACCCTTGTAAACTTCGATGTGCCTGAATTACTGGCTCCATTAAAGCACCTTGGATATTCCTATCTGGAATCATGTGCTGAAAGAAAAGGGGGAGGTGAAAGAGTCAACTGATTGAATTTTCAACTTCTCGTGTATTTATCTTATGTGTACACTGTAAGGTAAAGAAAAAATGATTCACATATTATGCTATTCTTGAAATGTGTAGTGTAATAAGAAAAAAAAGAACAGTAGTACCACTCTATTATGACTTCAATAATTAAAGTTTGTTGCACATTTGGTTGATGTCAAAAGTACAATATGAGACATAAAAATATTTATAAACTAATTCTCTCATAACCATTTATAAATAAGAAGTAAAATATCAGGTTGTAAGTAACATCTTGAGTCAAAACTAAACTGCAGACTTAACATAAAATGTAAATATCCAGAAATAACAAAAGCTTAAACAAAAGGAAATCTTGATGATAAAAAATGGCAAATATATTTTATTTTAAAAGATTTAGTTTTGACTAATAAGTAATACCCAAGAAAGGTTAATATAATGGTGGTTACAAAAAAAAAACACCAATAATGATGATACCTGTATAATCTTCCATAAGAAAAACCTAGAAGTATCTATTTGGATGTCTAAATTTTATTCTCTTTCATATTTGTGTTCATATTTCAATCCTTTTCGTCCTACTACTGATATAGCTCACACACTGCAAGATTGTCCAAGTCTCTAACAATTTTAAACATCAGAATCAAGTGATCTGTTTTTCTGTTTTAAAGAAAACAAGTCCATGTCTCCAAACTATCTTTATTTCTTAAACCATGTACCATTCGAGTGGCCTGTTTCAATCATCATTTTAACATGGTAATATACCACTTGCAGTCAAGGGACTACAACTGTACACTTGAGGGCTCACCAAAACCTTTTACAAGATAGTGAAAATATTCTTGCTCTTAAATTCAAATATCCTATGATACATGTGTTGAATATGTTACATTAAAATGCATTTTGGAGCCTCACTACATCACCAAATCTGGTCATGTTCCAACTGATGACCATACATCTTAAAAATAGCTCTACAGCATAGATACCATTGCAAAAGATTGCCATGCCCAAAGCACAGCACTTCTCCTTGCATGAGTTTTACAATTCATCTAGTGCATGGTTCTCCAAGCTATGGCCCGGGGGCCGCATCTGGCCAACCAACAGTTTATTAAAGTAATAATATAATATTTTAATATTATAAAAATAAAACATAATTGAGCAAAAGTCAATCTAGGTGTGATACACTTTTCTATTTGCTGGAAAACTTCACATTACTTAGTATTGTGTCATCTCACTTATCGATCCCAGTGCCCTGCAGCAGCGTGTTTCTTCCCACGCCTGCCACCTTGTACCTCAGTGTGTGTACTTAATTTTACCATGGCCCTCCGGACCACGAAGCCTAAAAAGATCTACCTCCCGACCCTTGTCCAAAAACGTTTGGAGACTCTTGATCTAGTGTATGAAGATGACAGTTTCTGATGCCCACTTCAACAGTATGATTGTACACAGAAGTCCATACACTATGTCCAGTGACATAACCAGTAAGTCTTCATATGGAATAGCATGAATAGCTGTTTCATTCTTCAGCTGCTACAGGTATGTGACGGTTGAACGGGAGGTATGACTGGAAGCCTTATCTTGGTGAACTCAAGCCATGTTGGCTTTGTTTTCAGATGAAGATCCTTCTTAATTATGTTGCATACTGTTGGCTGAGATTCATGGACAGTTTAACTGCTAAACTTTGTGTTCAAGGATTCTCCCCTGTTACATGATGTTGTATTTTATTTACCACAGCTGGGGATAACTTTTGCATGGTCATGGTGCCACAAGTTCATACATATTCCTTTGTTTTCCAATGCCATTAAACATTAAAAGGAATATCTTTGTCTTTGAAATTCTTCCCAATCCAAATGAATGAATATTTTGTGGTGGGAAGGGCTATTACACACCCTGACCCAAAATAATAAACTTTTGGTGGAATCACAATGCCCATGAAATGCAATCAAGATCAAAATGTAGTTTTTATACACGCCATTCCACTATGGCTATGGTTGTCACAGCTTGCTGATTTACATATTAATCTTCCAAAATTATCTTCTTATTTTCACTATTACTAAAAACTAAGCTGAAAAATAATTATTACACCAAAATTCTTCAGTGAGTCATTTTCAACATATTATACTCCAAGTGTATAATGTGATACTTTTAAACCCTCTCCACACAGGTCATGTCATCATGTTTGTTGACTCGCATTCAAACTTTCATTGAACTACTATTTTATATGTTTATGTCAACAAGTTTGGTATCAAATTGTAGATTATAATTCAAATTTTAGTATTATACATTATTTAATTTCTTAATTTGAAAGTAAATATTATAAAAACACACATAAACATCAATTTTTGTGTGTCACATGGTATGTTGAATGCAGCACTGGTTCAAACTAGATGTTTGTGATGTAAAAATACAAAGTCTATAGTTTCTTATGAATTCAAATTACTGATATTGACAAGCTGGAATATAAAATAAGAACCTCCTATCTTTTCTATTTGCTGAGATATCGCTTATGTACTGAATCAAAAACAGTGGCCTCACCCACTTGTTTGCATGTTTGAAAACACTTCCTCATATACAATTACTTCTGTCTTTGACATGTCAATAACCAATCAAAAGCTCAGAATGTCCCCCTACTGGCTTTCTCAGCCATTTTTAAGTATTATGATGTCAGTTCGTTCTTTTGATATAAGACTTCAAGTTGGTATGTTGAGTCCTTAGTCTGCTCGAAATTTCATTTACCCAAATACAGCTTAGTTACTAAGCTTGATAAATTATAGTGGAATTCTATGGTATTGATATAATAATTTATGATTTTTGTTTATTTCAAATATATATATAAAACCTACAAAAAAATTATTTTGTTTCACATCCTCCATGTGCAAAATTTTATAAGGCTTAGCAATCTACAGCAAGCAGTAAACTAGAAGAGATAATTGTTTGCTAGACTTATTTATTTACTGTTCTATGTTTAAGAAAAATAAGTTTAAGAACTTATTTGCAAATAGTAACAATGTATTATAACTGAAACGTGACTGTATTTTACAAAATACAACTCCACTAAAACTCAGCAAAGACAGGTCACTTTCTAAAGGCCAGTTTTATACTCTTGGATACAGTAACACGAGTGCACATGTGCCTCGTCATTGTATCTTCTGTAATGTTATCCATACACGGATGAAAGGACAATATAATAAAAATAATAAATACATATATAAATGTATAATGTTATGACATCTAAGCTAAATAGACTAAACATTTGTGTTTGAGTTATAATTTGTAGTCATTCTGGAATGAAAAAAATCATAATTTGTATTTATTTCTGAACTTTTTATGGTGGTTACAAGATCAGTCAGATTGCCCAAACCCGTACATAGATTTGATAGTGAAAATAACAGATAAAATATAAAGTTTTTCTTAAAGAAATGTATGATAATCATCTGGAGGTTATAAAGTTTCGCATGTGAAAATTGAAAATTTTCTGATGCACAAAAGTATTTTTAATCTTAAAATGAATATTAGTTTGCATGTTGGATAGGCAACATGCAAAAAGAAAAAAAAGGCATGAGAAAACAGTACTTAAAGAACCTTAAGTCTTAATAAATAAAATTTGATATTTTGTGTATGAAAGCCTTGTAATGTTTACTGATAATCTGCCAAATTTTGTGAACATACGCTTACTAATTTAAAACTTATAGCATAAAACTATAACAAGGACAAAATGGTTACGAGGTCGGTTCCAGTGACCGAGCCTATGCTGAAAGATTTAATATTGAACTAATTTTCCACTTCGAGGCCCAGTTGCAAAGAATATCAGTTTTTTTTATATGAGAGAAATATTTTCAATATAATTAGCTCTTCTTACCATCATCAACAAACTTACAATTATTGGTCTAAAAAAACTATTCAAGAAATTAACATATGCTAATGCATGTGGGATATCATAATTTGAATTATAAGTATAATTAAGATGAGAATTACCTTATCATTGTTATGGAAAAATGGGATCTTGGTGTTATAATTGATCAGTTTCTTAAGCCATCCAAGCAAAATGTTGTTGCTAGTGTCAGAGCAAATATACTTTTAGGTTGTAATTTCATTATACAGGTCATTCATTAAGGAATATTTGGAGTATGATGAGAAAAGTAGGACTAGGGGACACAAATTTAAATTTCTAACAGGGTGATTGGCCTTTTGAATGGATTGCCTTCAGATGTGGTGGATGTAGTTAGCTTACAGGAGTTTAAGGGAAAGTTTGATAAATATTTGAATGATAAAGGCTGGCTTTGAATGTTATATTTTTATTTTTATGAATTGGACTGCCTACATGGATCTTTAAGTTATACGTAACATTCTCACAATAAAAAAAAATGCAAATTTTACGATACTGCTTTCTTTAACTAAGCCAATTTTCTATCCACTTCTTAACTATTCTATAAGCACCATTTGTTTGTAGCACAAAGCTAAACAATGGGCTATCTGTACTCTGCCCACAATGAGTATTGGAACACATTTTTAGCATTATAAGCCTTCAGATTTATAATTGAGCCACTGGGGGCATTTCATAAGTGTTCAGTTCATTAATTAATCTCTTATGAGGCACCTTATCAATATTAGTCACAGTTTTCAATATAATAAAAATAACAGCTAACTTAGAAACGAATGGATGCCAATGCACACTTATTAAACATCCAGTGCTATAAAATAACTAATAATTAAATAAAAAACTACAACTGTTAATACTATGATAAAAAAAAAGTTCTGGCTTACAGAATGCTGAATAGCTTGTACTTTCATTATATAACCTTTAAAAACTACTAGCAAATACTATATAAATAATAAAAGGTAACCTGATAAAAATAAATATCCAACCCCACTGCACACAAGATTTGATATCAATAAAGATTTTTCAATGAATGATAACACATTTAAAGTGAAAGTCTAGCAATACCTTTTAAACTTATTTAATTTGCTTTGTTTGGTGCAAATGGCCGTAACTGTTTATTGCCATAAATCCCCCAACAAAAGTGACTCCCCTGAACAACCCAAAAACTAAATCAACATAATTCAAGAAGACTGATTTGGAGTAAGTAAAATTGTTCTTATAATCATAGACAGGATGAAATATTCAAATTCAAAGTTAATTATGTGTGTTTGTTTTAGGTTAAAGCCACATTTGATTATGTGCCATGTTCACTACAGGGAATCAAACACCAGATTTTTGCAGCATAAATCCACAAACTTACAACTGACTGACTGAGAAAACATGGCCTGGTCTGTAGTAATATGAACTATCTCATGGATGATGACCTGTATTCACAAATACATTAAAACAAGAACTGCTAACGAAAATAAGAATAATGAGGTATATAAAACAAATATACCTTGGGAAGGAGTGCAAAGTTACTGAGATATTCTGGGGTATGCCTTTCAGGATTGTGGTCACTGAACTCAGCTAAAAACAAAAACTTCAAATTAATGAAAATTGAATTTTTTCTACATTAAAAAAATCAATTAGACATATAGAATTATCATACTGTGTAACTTAAAAAAATAAAAGCATTTAAGTGCAAGTAACTCAACTTAATGTTTGAACAATATTCAAAATACAACTGTTGAAAGAGAAATTCTCAATTTTGGGAACCATTCTTAAGTAAAAAAAAATTCAATTTTTTCATAAGAAAGTGAGAGAATTTGTACAAGGTTAATGTGATTTTGTTTAAACTTCATTAACAAGTATTTTAGGTGGATAGGATATTAAGCTTGTATATGAATACACACAGACACACAAGTATATATATACATGTTAAACTACCTTGCAAACTGTAACTGGCCAATAAGATAGCTTGTTCTTGGCTACATGGAAGCTTCCCCTCAATCACATCAGACTTCAGCTGAAGAAAGTATTGGTTTCTGAAAAAGAAAAAAGGAATATTCATGTGTTCTAAATAAATATAATTTATAAATACACATTACAGGAGAAGATTAATCTAGCCCATTACATATACATAATTACACATTACAGGAGAAGATTAATCTAGCCCATTACATATACATAATTACACATTACAGGAGAAGTTTAATCTAGTCAATTATATATACATAATTTATAATTACACATTACAGGAGAAGTTTAATCTAGTCAATTACATATACATAATTACACATTACAGGAGAAGTTTAATCTAGGCCATTACATATACATAATTTATAATTACACATTACAGGAGAAGCTTAATCTAGGCCACTACATATACATAATTACACATTACAGGAGAAGTTTAATCTAGTCAATTACATATACATAATTACACATTACAGGAGAAGTTT
>NW_013672823.1:24259-36524 GCF_000517525.1 Limulus polyphemus
TAATCTAGTCAATTACATATACATAATTACACATTACAGGAGAAGTTTAATCTAGGCCATTACATATACATAATTACACATTACAGGAGAAGTTTAATCTAGTCAATTACATATACATAATTACACATTACAGGAGAAGTTTAATCTAGCCCATTACATATACATAATTTATAATTACACATTACAGGAGAAGTTTAATTTAGACCACTACACATACATAATATATTTACGTTGGCAATTTTATGAAATAGAATGAGAAAAAGAACTGAATTTAAATTTAAATATTTCAAAGTAAACTTCACCACAAATCCACTGATTTCACTTATCTGCTTGGAAAATATTTTAAAAACTAAGTTAATTTTTTCAAGAACACACTTTTTCCTATGATATTAAACATTCTAAATTCATAGTTAAGATGTAGTAATAAGTAATTGTCTAAATTTGTTAAAACAAAATATGACGTATTAACATTTTACTATAAAAATGACAGGAGGGTATACATCATTAATACATTTCACCATAATGTGTACTGACACTTATAACAAGGGAACAATTCCCTCTGCATTACATCTTCAGCAAAGCTAACCTACACTTGTAGAGTATTAAATCAGTATCACTTAATCAAAGTATCACAGGTTATACTCTGTTTTTTATTGTATCATTATAAAATAAAACTTATGTAGCTTATGCTATGAAACATGAGCTTGCCTTGTCACTTCATCATACAAAACGTTGACATCAGTAACAAAGTACAAGACTCGTAAGTATAAAGTCATGTCCTGGGCATGTTTATCGAGCTGTTTTTTAACCGGCCGCTCCAAGTCCAGCCACCGCATAACACCTTGTTTGGATAAAAACTGGAGCCCGAAGTAATGCTCCTACAATTTAAAAAATTATATTTATCATTCCTCAACTTGCATATAGTAAACCTGCTTTAGTATATAACCATAAATACTTTGTTAACACACATTAATAAGGTGTTTGGGAAAAACATGAAATAAAATATATATTTGTAAAACATTTATAAAAATAGCAAAAACTTACAAACAGGTCATACCTACAACTTTCTCTTAACAAACTGTTACATAAAATTACATAGCCACTTATACTTAAACATCAGATACTAGTGACATTTTCATCAAAATATAAATTTGTTTAGTAATTTTAAAACATGTGAGTGATCCAACAAAATAAACTAATAACAGTGGTAGCTTGAATGCGAAACCTTGCATCCTGGTCACAAATTAAATCAAATGGATGGGAAAAACTTGTTATGGTGCACATAAAAATGGAAAGGGACACAGTAATAAAGTGAGATGAGTCTGAAAGTACAGGTGCAGTTATTGCAGTTTCTTCCATCTTAATATACAGAATATGATGGATCATGTAAGTCCAAGTCTAAGATTTAAGCCTTCAGTACTTTAGAATTGCAAGTATATTGACAGTAAATGAAATTACACATTTATCTTTATTGTGTGTTTCAGAAGTTATTAGATTACCAAATATCATGACTTCTGAATGTTGTATGTTTATGTTATGTACTGTTGGTGATGACAGCTCAGTACTTGAATGACAGCATGATGGGTAATTTGTTTCTAGGGCTACATCTGTTCTTTAAAGTGCACAACAACATTGGGGATATTTTGGTTGTGTTAGTTAGCTAGAGGAATATTTTCCAAATCAGTAAAAAAACATTTATGCTTTGTCACATGCTGTACTTTAAATTACACAAGTGATTTGTTTATTTGCAAGTTTTTAAATGTATCATTTTTGCTAATTTGTTGAAATTCAACTAAAAAGGTCATTGAATATATTGTTCACTGATTTTAAGAAATCCTAGCCTTGTATTTTTAAATCTTTGCAAGCATTGCAAAGCATTTAAGTATTGATCATGAATATTCATCATTGCTATAAATAGTTGTACCTGACGTTAAGTAAACTTGACAAAACATTGTACTTTGTCATTTTCTTCTTTTTCATCTTTCCATGTAGCTGTTTTATAAGTTTATTTATAGAACTAATTTTTTCATAAAAATTATTTTCTTGACCTACATATGGTTCAGGACAACCTTATCAGTTAAAGGGTACATAGATACGTAAAGTCATGTTTACACAGGGAAAAGTATTTATTTTGACAAAATTTCATTCATTTGTGTGAGCAAACAGTAGTTAAGTATTTGAATGCAACTCCTGAAAGTAGAGTTGGGCAATTAATATTTGCTAAATGATTAATCAACAACCCCATTGATCAATTGCATTTGACTAAACAATTAGTACACTGTTCCTCAAACCATGGTATGTACAAGCAAAAAAAAAGGGTGGTGGCAGTTTGCTTTCCTCTAATCAATGAAAAAACACTTACAGAAAGTTCTACCAGCCAGTTGCTTTTCCTTTAGTCATCAGTTTAAAAAGGTAAAAAAAAAAAACTCAAAAAAAGTTGAGGGTGGGTGCTACCAGACAGTTGATTTCCCTCTAACCAGTAATTCAAAATTAGTGACAGTGGCAGATAGTCTTAACAGCTTTGCCATAATAAAGACAGGACAAGCAAGTTTGGTGGCAACGGGAATCAAACTCGAGACCCTCAAATTACGAGCCCCCAAATTTACCAAAGCGGAACAAATTTTAAGTACAAAAAAATTATAAGACTATGACTGGGCAGAGCAAAGATAGCTCATTCTCTAACTTTGGGCTTAACAACAAAAAACATAATAGCTACATTTCAATTACTTGGATAGTTCAAATAATTGAAAATAGTAGGAAACTCCAACTTCAATGCATTGTTTGTTTTTGTTACAGTCAATTTAATCATAATTTTGATTAATCGATTGTTGGAATAATCGGAAACACTAATTTCAATTGATTAGTTTACATGAAAAATTCATTGTAATTTCTGCACATAGGTGATGAATTAAATTGCCCAGCTCCATCTAAAATATAGTACACACATTTTTTGGCACATGCATTTTGGAAAGTATGGGCAACAAAGATATGCAACCACTAACAATGTTTCTTACTTTAAACCATTAAAATGGTGTTTTTACACTAATCATTCCAGCACATAAGATATTGGTTTTCATTTAGACTCTCAGTTTCACGAGACTTACCTGTTGTATCTGCAGCTTCTGACACACGTTACTTAGGCATTCCAGTCCTAAACTTTGCGACGATAATGTACATTCAACTGAATCATTGTTATCTAATGGCTTGACTGAGATCACAAAAACATTTTTAGATGCTACATTATATTGCTTGCTCCTTTTCAGTTTCAACTTAAAGGGCATTTTAGACTGGATGACAGATGTGAAGGAATTCTTCTGTTGCCAAGTGTGGAAAACAAATTGTTTTCAATAGGTTATAATTTATTCCTTCCTAAAAAAAGAAAGTAATAATATTAGTAAACGAGTGTACTGAGTAAAATGTGTTAAACAGTTTAAACATATACTGAAAACATAATTTACTTACTGGTATTACATATAAAAGTTTGCCAGATCTGTACTAAAATGTGTAGCCTATTGTAAACAATGTGTCATATGTCAGCAGAAATAGTAAATGTTCATGAAGCAAAGAATTAGTTTTTATTTGTTCTGTAAGCAAGTTATAATCTGTTCTTTAATGTTAGTTTCATTACCAGTATTGGTTAAAATGTTTAATATTTGTACTATTTATATTTCACACACACACACATATATATATATATATTACTGTAGCTTAGTATTTTGATTTAGTTCTAACCTAAATATTCTAAGCTGGTTGAGCCTCAATTGATATTATTGAGATTACACTTGAAAATACTGCTGACTAGTAAATGATCAATGTATAAGTACTGGGTTAATTTTTGCGATATATTTAGATATCTTGCTTTGATCAGAAGCTAATGATAATCACCTGATTTTTTTGGCTTAGTTAAGATCTAGAAGTGTACAGCTAAAAAAAAATTATATATATTTTTAAATTATTGTTTAACCATGATAATAAGCTAGTTAGTATTTATGCAGATCTTACATCATCTCAAAGAGTGATGTTTAATGGTCAGTATTCTAGTAACAACAAGAGCATATTTTTAACTTATAACACAAAAAGCTAGTGAAAATCAGATATCAACACAGTAAAGTTAATTTAATTCCTTTCATTTTTTTCTTTTGGTTAAACAACTGATCTGCTGATATTTATGGTACTTGACTAACAAGCACAAGACTGCAATCTCAAACTTCAACTAAAAAAATGTTACATATACTTGTATAATAATAATAATAATGTTTTTTATTCACTCAAATGTTTTTGTAAATATTCTGTGCATCTGTAGAAGTTATACGTATGTGTTTTACATTACTTTCACAGATGATCATTGTTTCATTTGAATAGGAAAATCAACCTGAACCAGTATTTATTCTGGAGAACACCAGGTGGCATAATTTTCCAAAGATGGAATATGTTTTAAAATTATACATTCACGACAAATTTATATAGTGAATGGTATGAAAATCAGTTGTGTGCCATTAACAGCAGGTAATAACTTTGTATTATTCTGGGCTAATCTGAAATTCCTTGTAGTGGCTGATATACTGTGTATATATATGTTAATTAAACTTTATAGGTAGATTGTCATGAACAAAAAAGGCAAAACAAATAAAGCAAATGACAAAGTTAAATTACACATTTCTTTATGATGAACACTTAGAAAGTCCTTTCAACAATAAAGTTCACTGATTCTATATTAGCATTCTTTCAAAATGTCAGACAACTGCAATAAATACTTAAGAAAGCTATCTATAGAAATCAGAACTAAAAATCAACCCAGCACCAAGTGCAGCTAATCAAATATACTTTTCTTACATTTTTATAAAGATCAGAAGGAATAATTTCATCAGTAGGGTACTTTCATGTGTTAATGATTTTTTAGTCCTAATCATGAGATTTGGCCAGTTTAGGAGATTTAAGTTTGCCCTGAATCCACATAATGAATCAGAACTAAAAATCAACCCAGCACCAAGTGCAGCTAATTAAATATACTTTTCTTACATTTTTATAAAGATCAGAAGGAATAATTTCATCAGTAGGGTACTTTCATGTGTTAATGATTTTTTTAGCCCTAATCATGAGATTTGGCCAGTTTAGGAGATTTAAGTTCACCCTGAATCCACATAATGAGCTAACAATGCAAAAATAATCATAAAAAATAAAACATTTATACATCAAACATTCAGATCAATACACTTAATTAAAGTACCATTAAAGAGAAAATGGAGTATACCTAGCATTATGCCTAATTACTAAATAATTACCACATGAATATCTACGCTTGTATATCAAAAGTAACAGCTGAACAAGTCGATCAGTACGCTGAACCTTTGTTTAATTTTTATCAATAATAATCTAACAGATATGTATGGAGGAAGTATAAATTATATTATATGGATAGGTTAAGACCTTTCAATTTATTTTCTCTTGAGAAATGACTGGTAAGAAGTGACCTTATATAGGTCTTTCACTGACATAAAAAAAAGTCACATGGATATAGTTTATTCTGTCATATTGAAAGACAAGTGCTTACATTAGTCTCAGGTAAGAAATGACAAATTTGTCTTCCACTATCGTATTATCTGATGTAAAACATTTGAACCATGTGCATAAAGCATGATATATTTGAGAAATGAAACAACATTAGAGCTTCAGATCTGTATTATTTGCCATATGTGATATTTATGACATTTACAGCATGTACATCTTTACTGAAACTTATTCTGATACAGATTGTTCTAGACTGTTTTAAGAGAATGTTTAGTATTCCCAATGAAAAAAGGAAGTTTTGTGATGTCACATGCAAGACCTCTATTGAAACATAAAATATTATCCAGGAGATCAATATGATAAAGCAGGTCTCCACAAATATTTTCAGATCTAGGAGCCAGCCCAAAAACTCAAGATTCCAGGTTTGCCTAACCTAACTTCACTACTTTTTGTACCGGGAAATGGTGGCTTCATATATACATTTACTTTCACAGCAACGAGTGCATGCTAATGACCACATGATAATATAACCTCTTGATAGTATTGCCCAAACTAACTGCCTTTTGTCCTGTTTGAGTCTAAACACACACACTGATTGGTTTAATTGAGAGAAAAAAGAAAAACTAAATTGTGCAAAATTAGTATAGTGTTGTGCAACTGCAGCACTTCATACCTCAAAATACATGGTGTTGAATCCACCACTAAAGTCTTAGAAACAAAGTTCAATTTAGGACTCAAAGAATGCAAAAATAGTTCTGGACTTCCAAGAGTCCAGTACTGTTCTAGATTCGAGTTCTATTTAGCACAGCCCTATGCACAAATAAAATGAGAGAAAATACTAGGTGCCACAGTGCAATTTTAGTCAACATGGTGACCTGTCACTCGTGATTTGACAAGGCCTGTGATAAAGGCTTCTGATTTCTTTGTGCTAAAATCTGAAAACAATAGAATAAGAGGTATCAAAGTTCAGATTTGGAAAAGCAGGCTAGACTCGACCAAGACAGTTTCAGTTTTCAAACAGGGTGACCAACTTACGAAATTTGTTACCATCAGCAGTAGTAAAGACTAATACCCTAGAAAAGTAAAAGAAGGGAATAGGCATTTAAAAAAACATACATTTTTATTTTTCTAGGAAGTGCATGTAGAAGGAGCATTGAAGGACCAAATGGCCCCTTATTATCCATAATTTTGGATATTTAAAAAATAAATACGACTGTTATGGTAAAGTAAAACAGGGAGAAGGTTAGAGTTAATTAATGTCTGTATTTCTGTGGTGTTAACCATATTGTCTCATGAAGTTTGTCTGTAGTAATCACAAAGCTACACGATGGGCTATCTGTGCTGTGTCCACCTGGTTATCGAAACCTGGCTTTCAGCATCACAAGTCTTCAGATTTACCACTGAACTACTGGGGGAGGGTATCTCATGAAGGAAAGTTCACAAAATTCATATTGGCCAGCAGTAGTCTATAGCCCCAAGAAATGGAATTGTTGATGTTGTAGTAGTAGTAACATTTATCCATAAATCCTACTTCAAATTCATATTAATGATTTGTAAAGTTCAAGAAAACAATGAGACATTCTTAAATACAATTATTGTTCTGAAACATTTGTTATTTTGCAAAAATATGACTTGTACTATAATAAATCATTGTTTATTTTTATCATGGATAGCAAACAAGATGCTTTACCAACCTAATATCTAAACTGTAGATAACATAAAAACTTAAATTTTACTAAAGTTAAAGAGTGTGCATTTTGGAAAACTTAGAAAAACTATGTAATGTAAATGACCTTGGTGCAATGCATCCTAAAACTTTTAAACAAAACGTAACTGAAATGGTATCAGAAGGCCAATCTATCCACCTAAACTAAACATGTTGCTTCGCATGGATCTAAATGAGCTAACGAAGAAAATTCTGTTTACTCTAAACCACCAACATACACCAAATCATCACGTAAATCCTTCTACAAGTTAGTGATTCCAACAGAAAAGAAACTGCTGGACCCGGGCTTCCAACGCTTAAACTTCTTACACTTAATGTTTAAGTCCCTACTTCAAAATAAAACAAATTCTGACAGTTTATTCAGGCTCACAACATTTAAACACCTAAATCAAAGTATGTATGTTACTTCTATACCAGAGAAAGCAAATTTTTTTTCACTTCTCTTGTTAGCTCCACTTTTTAACAATAACATTTTTTATATTGGGTTATATTTGAAAATTGTATTTATTTTAACTATAACTACTATAATTTAAAAATTGGGAATTAAATACTTTATTGACTTTGTAAACTAGTGTTAAAAATTAAAAAAATTATCTTTTCCAAGATTCTATATTTATTAGTATCAAAGTTAGGTTTAATAATGTCATGAAACATAAGCCTTGGTAAACTAACTATGACTGAGGACTTACCATATGGTCAGCACTGAAGATCATTTTAGCCATTTAAAAAAATAAAGATGAAAATATTAAAATTTTCAAAACTATCTACTCTTGGTTTCTGGAAAGTGGTTTATTTATATAGCAGGATCTAGAGCAAGCTACAAGATACTTCAGAACTGATAGCAATTTCTAGCATATCCACTTACTGAATGACACTTAATAAATCACACAGTCACAAACACATTTACTGAACAACACTACATCCTTCTGATACCTCTCAAAGCCAGTTTCAACAAGACATCACAAGTTCAAGCTACATGTCTACTTAACATACATTTACATACAGAACTAAAGCACATGTCTAATTTACTCTATTCATCCATTATATGATGAATATCTTAAAGAAAATCACAATATAATCATGTTGCGACACATCTTTTTTCAAACTGAGTCTAAGCAGTTTATTTCTCCTCCGCTTAGAGAGGTTACCTGTTTTAATCACTCACACCACTGTACAGTAGTTTGTCATCTGTTAGTCAGTCAGTAGACACTAAAATTACATCATATAAGGGACACTTGACATTGCAATTTGTACTGTCAGATGTCAGTAAAACGTGCACATGCCATGAATCAAGAAAACAATTATGCACTCTGCAGGATATAGCACAGCATGACATATGAAATTCACAAGCAAGAATAAAAATATTTGTTGCTCTTAATTTTGGTTTTTACTTATTTTTGAAAAAGAACACTTTCAGGGACCCTGTGGAAGTACATATAGTGTAGGTGTGTATACTATGTTTCCATTGGCTTCTCATGCTTTGGTTTGGCCTTGATACAACATTCCAGTCTCTAGGCTGTCCTTCATAAGGTCTAAACTTAACAATACAAAAAACATATGGCCTGTAGTTTACAAGGTGCAATGTTGAAAAGTATTTATGTATAAGACAGGAAAAATACTTAACCATAGACTTTGCAGATGTAATAAGACTTGTACACCCAGAAAAATCTGAGATAATTACTCTTTCAACACAGGTCACAAATATGAATGAGACCAGTATAATATTTTTGAAATATCATTAACTGAGGAAAAAATGCATTCTAATCATTATAAGTAAGAGAGTTTGAACAATATAATTATTTGTGCTCGCTACTGGGAAAATTTTTCGTTATGATTTATGTAACTGTATTTCAAATAGTATCTTTAGAATACCCACAACAATATTTAGAACCTGGTTTTGTGAAGTAAAACATAAAATTAAGCGTTTACACCCTACACAAATTTAATGTAAGTGTAACCTAGGTACTAAAAATTATTAGTAAAATGTGAAAATAAACTTCTTGATGTAACTTGTATTACTCTAAAACAGTAGACGCCTAATATAAATTTTTATTTAAGTTTCATGCCTTTATTATGCTAATATTAGTAATAAAATTACTACTAAGAGTACTAGTAATACTAATCTACCTTTTCTGTTACAGTCGTTAGATTTTTGTTTGTTCTTTCTAATTCTAGGGTCCAAATTAGTACTATATAATTCTATAATTTATCGCAGTGCATTTTAAAAGTCCACATGTTTACATAAAAACCACAATGAAGAGAAAGTTTAAACAAAAGTTAAAATACATACTAAATTAGTACCTAGAACGTAGGTAGCTGCCATAAGAAATAATATAGTGCTGCCACATGGTGGAGAATAACATCTAAATGAAACACACAACAGCACTTATTCGTTTTTGCAGTTGACCGATTCATTTATGACTAAGGTCTTTCCGGATGTAAAGGCGTGGTTAGATTGAAATATATCCTCTTGGTCTCAGAACTTCAAAATGTTACGGATAGAAACCCATATGAATGACTTTCAAATTACTCAAGAGTTTTGGGCCAGTGATTCTTGTATTTCAACCGCTAACTTAAAACTCTTGTGACACAATGATACCTGTACATCATTAAAAATACATACTACATTATAAGAGCATATTTAAGTGCTGTACTATTTGATCGATAGAAATTGCACCTTTATGTTTAGAAGTAAATATATACAGTATTGGAAATATTTACAGAAATGCACATATACATAGACAAGAGTCACAAACAATAAGTAATTGCAATTAAATGACAATTTATCATTACTACAATGTATCATTACAGAAAATACAAAATAAAAGCAAACATTTTAATTCGTATGTTTCGGATTATAGACAATCCATCTTCGGCGATTTTATGTGAAAACAAGTATGTTGTGAGTTTAATGTAACAATAAAATTGCTAAATATATTAAAATGCAATGTCTATATACACATACAACACAGAAAGAGTCTATGTGTGTGTGTTTCATAGCAAAACCACTTCAGGCTATTTGATTTTAGTGTTGTAAATCCGTAGCCTTACTTCTGTTCCATCGAGGGACTACAACAGGAAAAGAACAAAACAACAAAAGAGGCAAGAGAATGTTTTTGGAGTGGATAAAGAGAATTGATTTAAACAATCAAAACAGCTATAACTGAGAATAGCTGGCAGTGTGATTAAGAGTATATCTATATTTTTATTAGCAGTGTTTCTTTTGTTGTGAGCTATATTTTTTATTATTATTTCAATTTAGATATTTGTTTGGTAGAGGGGACTAATCACGGTGATGACATAATGATCTAGAAAGTTCGTGTTGTAAGTAATAAACGAAAATGATATAAATTCTAGAGTGAGTTTATGAGCAGTCAGTAAGTTATACAGTTCAATGTCTGGTAGTGATTTAGTTAGTGAAAATTATTGTGTCTCTTCGAGGAAAAAAAACAGATTTTAATTTTGAGACTTTCCTATGCATTCTTCTTATGACAGGTCAGATATGTGTGTTTTGTGAACGATTTTTGCACTAATTTCTAAGCTAAAATCAGGAAAACAGCCATAAGTTGTGAGGTGAGATCGCCTTTCCATTGTCAGTTCGATTGGCGGGCTTTGAAAGTTCAACACGTAGCAATGGCGTCCGCTTGCACATGTTGAAAATCACGTGAATTCCAATCTAGTGTTATTTATACATTCGAACCCACGTTATGGAAGGGGTGTATTTTGAAGAAACTTCCGTAGAGAAATTTCGTAACTCGAACCTTATTTTCCTACTAACTCCTATGTTACAAATGTTGATACAATCTTACGAAAATTTTTTGATCCATAAAAGCAATAAAACACACATATGAATGTAAGAAAACATTTTTAAATACATATTAAATGTAATTGACATAGTTTTATAGTTTTACTCGCCAAAAATTATAGTAGGTACACAAAAATAATAAATTTTTACACTGGGAAGGAGAGGGAGACTCAATACTAGTACTGACGTCTGCCTCACCCTGTAAACATGATGATCATCATCTTGATGTGGTGTGGGCTCTTTTTATTTGACGAAGAATGTGTCAAGAGTTGTTTCCTGTTTCTGCTGTATCTTCTCCTTGTAGCAGTGCATGACATCATGTAGTTCTATTGTAACTTTTAGGCTGGATCATTTGCACCACTTCTTCTACGAGGGCAAAGGACTGGAATAACTGATTGGTAAGTCAACGAAGTTGCGTGGGTGGTGTTTATTGTTCCAACATTATCAGATCCTCATTGGACATGTCTCTCCATGGGACTTTAATAACTCAACCTCATAATCTGTGATATTTTCAAAACCAGTCTGCTTGGGGAACCCTGTAAAGTTGTTGGTACACTCTGGCCATATGTTTTCCACACACCATTCATAGTTGACTCCTTCACTTGATCCTACGACTTGGTGATGTTGTCTATTGCATCCATAATGTTATATTTCTTCCAGAAATCACAAACTGTAGTCTTATCCTTTCCATAAGTAGCTTTAATCAGTTGTTTCAGAGTTCTCCGTAAGTAATATCTCTTGAAATTGGGGATAACATCTTGATCCATTGGCTGGAGCTGTGTTCTTGGGGACGTACTCAAATCTTACATTATCAGAAAGATCATTCAAGTTCACTAGGTGGCCTGGTGCATTGTCTAGAATGAGAAATGCTTTGTTGACAATATTACGTTTGACACAGTACTTTTCAACAGCAGTACAGAAGAAACTGATGAACCAGTTTTGAAAAATACTGTTGCGTCAGCAGTCACGTGACCGCCGTGACGCAACGTTTCTAGAACTATCATGTACTTTGTCGAAGGTTCAAGTTCTTACTAGAAATAGGTTACGCTGGTATATAAAAGAAGGGAGAGGAAAGGCTGGTATCCAGAAAAGTTGTTGGAACTGTGGAAAGCGCGGACATTTGAGGAGCCAGTGTAGGAAGAATATTACCAATAAGTCGGCCTCAAGGAGACCAGTAGTGGTTGGTGTAGAGCGACGCCCATCAACCCCATCTTGAAAGTCCAACA
>NW_013672823.1:37524-39145 GCF_000517525.1 Limulus polyphemus
AATTATTTTCCTGAAACAACTAATCATCGTAAGAAAGGAAAGTGACAACACATATTATAGATTTTATATTTTGACACAGACATGTGTCATTCTAGAACAAGAAAAATTATCCTGCGATATTGTAAGAAAATACCCAAACTTGGATACAAAACATGAAAAATTTAATATGGTTCTTGTAAATGTATTTCAACTTTTTCATTGTAAAGTATACTTTACACCAAAGGATGAGTCTTTCTAACCCACAAATCAAGCACACCAATCGTGAAAAAGAAAACTCCCAAATCTCTACTCGCCACTCAATATTTCACTTGTTTTTTTTAATTCACTGATTGGTTGCATGGTTCAATCCGAATTCATTACGTGTTTATTTCATTGTTAAACCATTTTCAGACAATGGAGGACACTAAATTTCAGAATTTCTTGCTTATAAAAGTAAATTTTTGTCCACCTCATATTCAACAATCGTGGAAAGTATTTCATCTTAGAAAGCTAGAACCTCTTGCCATCAGGCTAAGAAAACTAGCTCTTAAACAGAAGACGAGTGCACTGCCAATTCAGTTTCAGTTGCAAAAATGTAAAGAACAGAACAGAACACGAACTTTGATCGCTTGCGACTTTTGTGATCAAAACTATAAGAGCTGCATTGGTGATAATCACAGCGACACAGTTTTGACAGACTTTGAATGATAGTATGATGGTAAGAAAAATTCAAACTACAGAGAGGGATAGTGGAATCAAACATAATCGTTTTACCAATTCAAACTTGGTTTTTATATGTGGTAATCTTAGATTATATAATTCCTCTACAATTATCAGCTAGTTAGACTCGCTAATAACAGCAGATTCAATCAGGAAATAAGCGGATTATGTGTTTAGTAACTGGACTGAGTTTCCTTAGTGTGTGAAATAATGAGAGTGGAAAAGCTTAACAAAACGAACACAATTTTTATTACAAAACAATGATTAGATTTCCAGAACGACAACATATACTGTAGATTTGATATTTTGCCACAGGAAATTGTTTTACAAAAAATAAATGTAACACAGACCGTCAAACAAAATAAGACTCGAGAATTAATATAAACATGAAATAATATTTTTGTTCCTTACACGTAAACAATGAAGATGTTGGGGGGTCTCACTTTATATTGTTACTGGCCAACCTTTGACTAGATAGCTGACTTCTGGAGCTAGAATTTTAGACCATAAGGCTTTAAAGAATTGTACTCTCTCAAAGGACAGAAGGGTTGTGTCTATAACATACTATTAAATCAAACAAAGTCCTAATGCAGTATCTCACAGTTCTAGATTGCCTACACCAGCAATCATTTCTAGTGCGCATATTCAAAACGACTTCCACTAACCTCTTAACCACATCTCCACTTGGATATAGTCCACATCTCAAGGAAGTGATGACACAGAAGCATGACCAAGTAAGTACTATTCAGTACAATATATTTCAATAAGTAATAGATGGGTAAAACATAACAGCTTTTCAACTGATATAGTGGATTGTTACATAGGTTATTTGTTAAAAAGCTAGTTGGATCATATTGCTGTGACCCAATCTCCTGAAATAATGAAATTTCCTCGTATAAAATATATTGTTGCGTGAGCGAGG
>NW_013672823.1:40057-41659 GCF_000517525.1 Limulus polyphemus
ATTACTAAAACAAACAAAAGGAAAATACGTATATATGTATGTATATATATATATATTATTTTTTTATTTTGAACAAAAAGACAATCCCTTCTACTAAGAAACGTAAACAGCAGTACATATTGGTTGAGTAAAAATGAGGATATTTTCCTCTACACAAATAATTTGGGTGATTTACATAAAATTCAAGTGTTTATTTGTTTTTTAATCAGAAGATATTGGACCTTTTAAACGTTTTAGGATATTGTGGTAGTCACTCGAATCTCCGAGGCTCCAATGCCCACCTGCATATGTTCCTGCTTCTTTCACATCGTGAGTAGATTTCCAGCTTTCTCTTTCGAAGCTCGCTAATATTAAAGTATATCATTACTAAAATAAATTCAGGTAGAATTGAAACAAGAAAGCATGCTTCAATTCTACAAGTAAACTGTTTTTTTTTTCTTCAGTCGACAGTACCACCTCGTGACCTTTGTTCTTTCACAGTATTGGTCGGCTATAATACACAGCCATTATCAATTTGGCCAGCAAAGAATATCACAATCACTAATACTTTCAACACGGATGCTGTATGTTAATGCAATATCCCTGTGGGCAGAATAGACATTATCTACTATAGAGAAAAAATAATAATGCAGATAGAACAAGATAATCTCAATAACTTTCTGTACCACGTGTTTATGCTAAAACTACGTAAAAACTAAACAAAAACAATAAAAAACACCTATGCAAATAAAAGTAGGTAGAAAATACATTATAGCCATGCATATCATAGTATCACTTGGTTCTGAGTTTTATTTATTTTTGTAAAAGTAAGATAAAAAATGGTTTGTAAAACGGAATATTTAATTAAAAAAACAAACAAAAACGTTTTGCTAACATTTAAATGGCAGTTTCAGCCTGTAAAAAACTGCTACTGGCCAATTACTGAATTTAAGCTCTTTCTTTTTTGTTGAACAAATTTGTGTACTTATATGATTTGGTTTGTTTTGAATTTCACATAAAGCTACACGGCTACCTGCGCTAGCTGTTCTAATTCAGCAGTGATAGATTAGAGGGAAGGCAGCTAGTCAACACCACCCACTGCCAATTCTTGAACTGCTCTTTTACCAACGAATAGTGAAATTGATCATCACATTATAACGCCTTTACGGCTGAAAGGGCGACCGTGTTCGGTGAGAGGGATTCGAACCCGCAACCCTCAGAAGGAAATCTTCTGGTGGTATCGAAACATTTCATGTCATGTTTTGTTTAAACATACTTCAAAGCTTGGAAATTGTTATATGTTGTGGTGTGATATTTAGGTTCACTGATATGATACACGTCGGCCTAAGTAAGCCGTGAATCAGTAGCAGTTCACCTCATGGTCAGATTGAAGAAATACATTAGGAAACTAAATAGCTTATGAAAATAAAATTACGACATATTTGGCAGTTTTTGTAGCACTAGATTTAATTTCCTGTGATAATCAAAATACAGTTGAGATTTCAAAGGGAGTTTATTCGCACCCAATATCCCCCCTCGGCTATGCCCCTGTTTCTATCACATCGTGATTAGATTTCCAGAACGACAACATATACTGTAGATTTGATATTTTGCCACAGAAAA
>NW_013672824.1:0-7138 GCF_000517525.1 Limulus polyphemus
CTTCTAGTTTACCTAAGAGATGAGACAGTCTACTACCTTCGTAGTCTCTCCTAGTTTATCTAAGAGATGAGACAGTCCACTACCTTCGTAGAGTCTCTCCTAGTTTACCTAAGAGATGAGACAGTCTACTACCTTCGTAGTCTCTCCTAGTTTAACTAAAAGATGAGACAGTCCACTACCTTCGTAGAGTCTCTCTTAATTTATCTAAAAGATGAGACAGTCCACTACCTTCGTAGAGTCTCTCCTAGTTTACCTAAGGGATGAGACAGTGATCTACATTCTTAGAGTCTTTCCTAGTTTACCTAAGATGTGAGACAGTCTACGTTTTTCGTAGTCTCTCGTAGTTTACCTAAAAGATGAGACAGTCCACTACCTTCGTAGAGTCTCTCCTAGTTTACCTAAGAGATGAGACCATCTACTTTTTTCGTAGTCTCTCCTAGTTTACCTAAGAGATGAGACCGTCTACTTTTTTCGTATTCTATCCTAGTTTAACCAAGGGATGAGACAGTGTACTACTTTCGTAGAGTCTTTCCTAGCTTACGTAAGAGATGAGACAGTCTACTTTTTTCATAGTCTCTCCTAGTTTATCTAAGAGATGAGACAGTCTACTACCTTCGTAGTCTTTCCTAGTTTACCTAAGAGATGAGACAGTCTCGTTTTTTCGTAGTCTTTCCTAGTTTACCTAAGAGATGAGACAGTCTACTTTTCTCGTAGTCTCTCCTGGTTTACCTAGGAGATGAGACAGTATACTTTTTTCGTAGTTTCTCCTAGTTTACCTAAGAGATGAGACAGTCTACTACCTTCGTAGAGTTTCTCCCAGTTTACCTAAGAGATGAGACAGTCCACTACCTTCGTAGAGTCTCTCCTAGTTTATATAAGAGATGAGACAATCCACTACCTTTTTAGAGTCTCTCCTAGTTTACCTAAGTGATGAGACAGTCCACTATCTTTGTAGAGTCTCTCCTAGTTTACCTGAGAGATGAGACAGTCCACTACCTTCGTAGTCTCTCCTAGGTTACCTAACAGATCAGACAGTGTACTTTTTTCGTAGTCTCTCCTAGTTTACCTATAAGATGAGACAGTCTACTTTTTGTTAGTCTCTTTTAGTTTACCTAAGAGATGAGACAGTCCACTACCTTCGTTTTCTCTCTTAGTTTACCTAAGAGATGAGACAGTCCACTTTCTTCGTAGTCTTTCCTAGTTTACCTAAGAGATGAGACAGTCTACTTATTTCGTAGTCTCTCTTAGTTTAACTAAAAGTTGAGACAGTCTACTACCTTCGTAGAGTCTGTCCTAGTTTACTTAAGAGATGAGACAGTTCACTATTGTTGTAGTCTCTTCTAGTTTACCTAAGAGATGAGAGAGTCCACTATCTTCGTAGTCTCTCTTAATTTATCTAAGAGATGACACCGTCCACTTCCTTCGTAGAGTCTCTCCCAGTTTACCTATGAGATGAGACAGTCTACTTTTTCGTAGTCACTCCTAGTTTACCTAAGAGATGAGACAGTCCACTACCTGCGTAGAGTCTTCCCTAGTTTACCTAAGAGATGAAATAGTCTACTTTTTCGTAGTCTTTCCTAGTTTACCTAAGAGATGAGACAGTCTAATTTTTTCGTAGTCTTTCCTAGTTTACCTAAGAGATGAGACAGTCCACTACCTTTGTAGTCTTTCCTAATTTACCTAAGAGATGAGACAGTCCACTACCTTCGTAGAGTCTCTCCTAGTTTATATAAGAGATGAGACAATCCACTACCTTTTTAGAGTCTCTCCTAGTTTACCTAAGTGATGAGACAGTCCACTATCTTTGTAGAGTCTCTCCTAGTTTACCTGAGAGATGAGGCAGTCCACTACCTTCGTAGTCTCTCCTAGGTTACCTAAGAGATGAGACAGTCTACTTTTTTCGTAGTCTTTCCTAGTTTACCTAAGAGATGAGACAGTCCATTACCTTTGTAGTCTTTCCTAATTTACCTAAGAGATGAGACAGTCCACTACCTTCGTAGAGTCTCTCCTAGTTTATATAAGAGATGAGACAATCCACTACCTTTTTAGAGTCTCTCCTAGTTTACCTAAGTGATGAGACAGTCCACTATCTTTGTAGAGTCTCTCCTAGTTTACCTGAGAGATGAGGCAGTCCACTACCTTCGTAGTCTCTCCTAGGTTACCTAAGAGATGAGACAGTCTACTTTTTTCGTAGTCTTTCCTAGTTTACCTAAGAGATGAGACAATCTACTTTTTTCGTAGTCTCTCTTAGGTTACCTAAGAGATGAGACAGTCTACTTTTCTCGTAGTCTCTCTTAGTTTACCTAGGAGATGAGACAGTGTACTACCTTCATAGAGTCTCTCCTAGTTTACCTATGAGATGAGACAGTATACTTTTTTCGTAGTTTCTCCTAGTTTACCTAAGAGATGAGACAGTCTACTACCTTCGTAGAGTTTCTCCCAGTTTACCTAAGAGATGAGACAGTCCACTACCTTCGTAGAGTCTCTCCTGGTTTACCTAAGAGATGAGACAGTGTACTACCTTCGTAGAGTCTTTCCTAGTTTACCTAAGAGATGAGACAGTCCACTACCTTCGTAGAGTCTCTCCTAGTTTACATAAGAGATGAGACAGTCCACTACCTTTTTAGTGTTTCTCCTAGTTTACCTAAGAGATGAGACAGTCCACTATATTTGTAGAGTCTCTCCTAGTTTACCTGAGAGATGAGACAGTCCACTACCTACGTAGAGTCTCTCCTAGTTTACCTAAGAGATGAGACAGTCCACTACCTTTGTAGAGTCTCTCCTAGTTTACTTAAGAGATGAGACAGTCCACTACCTTCGTAGGGTCTCTCCTAGTTTACCTAAGAGATGAGACAGTCTACTACCTACGTAGAGTCTCTCCTAGTTTACCTAAGAGATGAGACAGTCCCCTACCTTCGTAGTCTCTCCTAGTTTATCTAAGAGATGATACAGTCCACTACCTTCGTAGAGTCTCTCCTAGTTTATATAAGAGATGAGACAGTCCACTACCTTTTTAGAGTCTCTCCTAGTTTACCTAAGAGATGAGACAGTCCACTATCTTTGTAGAGTCTCTCCTAGTTTACCTGAGAGATGAGACAGTCCACTACCTACGTAGAGTCTCTCCTAGTTTACCTAAGAGATGAGACAGTCCACTATCTTTGTAGAGTCTCTCCTAGTTTGCCTGAGAGATGAGACAGTCCACTTTTTTCGTAGTCTCTTTTAGTTTATTTAAGAGATGAGACAGTCCACTACGTTTCTATAATAATCATGACAATGAATAATATATTTCTATTTTATGCACAGGAACAATAATAATAAGAACTGGGGTGAAATAAAATAAGCTAATGTAAAAAAAAAATAAAAAATTATAAAATCTCTCAAACCTCCAAAACATTTTTATGTACATTTGCTACTATAGACATAACCAAGCTAAAGACTTTCTTGGTTATACATATGACATAATGGGACAGTACAAAGTTATTGTTTTTATGCTCTTTCTTATCTAATAGTATCGGACTAATTTTAAAACGCCTTCCACTGATCTGTATATGATCTATGAATACAATTACACGCTTAATATATCATTTTACTACAAAATTCACGTACTCATCTCTTTATACATAGACGGATTTTCTTCTTTGGGTTTGGTGCTGCCATCTTTCGCCATATAAGTATAAATATATAGAAAATTATACATTACTAGCATAAACTCCGCCTAATGATTCAATGTAAAGAGCTCAAAATTTTCATAAAATTTACTGATATAAAATGTAATATTTTTTATATCAAAAGTGTAACCATTTATTGAAAGGGGAATAGTTTTCTTGAAAACTCCAGTTTTTCATTAATACATTTAAAAATTACATCAATAATTAAACCCTCACAGTCCTAGTGAAAATCGTGTTTTTGTTCTGTGTGAGAGAGTACTTTTATTTAAAATTGTGTTCTGTGATAAAAAAAATGGTTGTTGCACATATCACAGCTATTTTTTAATAGTCTGAACCTTGAATACCCAAATTGTGAAAATTTTTATGGGTTTCTGTTTGTGGTGCCATTCACGCTATATCCACTATAGTAAGATTTAACAAAGATCAAAATCACGTAATAAATGTACAAATAATTAATATATATAAGAATCAAACCAATTATTCTTTAGAGCAGAAAATTATACAAAAGTTTTAAGCTTATAGTACGATACATTAACCTTGGTCAAGACTACGGACACATTGACCAGGGACACGCAGAATCAGCTCATAATACGATATATTAATCTTGGACAAAACTATAGACACTGACCAGCGACACTAAGAAACTCTCGTATGAACACTGATAACGTCTAGGGTTGTCATCGATGTATACAGACCACCATGATCTATTCATGAGTAGAGGTTCTCCTGCCCCATGGGATACACTGAAGCGTGGATTTCTACAACTAGAATACCCCATTTGTGGTCCGATGTGTACCTTATCACAATGTTTCTCGCCAAGAGTACAAGGCATGTCGGAGCGATTGACAGATTAATGGTAGCTAATTTGGCCCTCGCTGTCTCAAGTAATCACTATCGGCCGTTGACATCTGACAAGCACTAAGCCTAACACGTTATCATGTCTGCTCGACACATATAATGAATTATATTTGTGGTGCAGGATACGAGTTCAATCCTCTTTCCTACTTCCCACCCCGATTTTTTGCTCCATTCCTTTGAAGCTTTGTCTCCGTCATTGGTGCCTCATAACGGGGATATTTTCATTGTCGTGGTGTACGTACAATACACTGTAAATAGTAAACGAAGCTCGTTACAGGAAAAAATCAACTCACTGTTGTAGATAGCTGTCTGTAAATGTACAGGCAAGAAATTAGCAACTTACTTCAGTTATTTTAACCTAACAAAGATATAAATGTACGGTTTCTAATGTCTTCCTAGAGAAACATCTGTTCTTACTTCCCTTAATGTCTCCGTCGAATCGTATGCTCATACATTCCGCCATATATTTGATGAGAGATTTGAGCGCCCCATAACGACAGATAATGATTTTTTTTTATATTTTAATGAAACTCATTATCCCTTTCGCGACGGGCTCGATATAAAATACACGAGTTAAATATTTATACTATAACTATTAACGAAGGCTCAGTGTTTGTTCTAAACAGACACTGAAACTTTCCTATTGGTCTTTAAAATACTGAATAAAATCCTGTTAACTTTGTACTACCCGACTATCAACATTATGGACATAACTTTGTTCAATTGGTATAATTCTCTCATGAATGTAATGTGCTAAAAGTCATGTTTCGGCATAAATAAGTACACAGCAAACGCTTCCTTTTTTTACATAAAGGTCTTTGAGGCACGAGTTACTGTTATTTTATTTTTTTGCAAAACACTGTGAGTTTATTTTAGACCACAGCAACATTGGGATATCTGCCTGTCTACAGCGGGGAATCCAGCCCAGGATTTTAGCGTTGTAAATCCGTAAATTTGCCACTGTTCCACCGGGGCATGTTCTTCTTGGGAATGCTAGTTAATTCACATTGCTAACATACTCTCTTTATTCAATATAATAACGTGTCTTGCTTTATCTTCTTTCGTGGCAATTCTATTATTGTAGTTTTAAACAATTTTGAACCTATTCTTAAACGTTAATGTTTTAGGCTTAGCGTGCTGCAATAGGATAATTAATATTGTTAACATACTCTCTTTATCTAATATAACAATGTGTCTTGCTTTATCTTCTTTCGTGACAATTCTATTATTGTAGTTTTAATAGGGTTTAATTATTTTAACTCCCGATATTAACACTAATCGTTATACTTAAAGTTGGCAGTTTACCCGCCACTCTGTTCCACTACTGTTTTTTTATATATATATATAATCTTGTCATCAATGCTAAGATGCTGTAACTTAGTTTCAACCACAATAACCAAATCATCTTCTGTTGAGATCCTCCCTCTAAAAGAAAACAAATAAACCTAATTTAAGGAACTCAGTTTGTTCAGTCTCACTTTAGACAAACTTGCCACTTTAGGATTGAATAGAAGTTTCTTTTGGACTTCATTTTATCGGTTTTTCTTTCTTATTTTAACCAGGTTGTTTCATTTTTCTTAAATTTCGTATTACTATTAAACCCTAAATTTTCATTCCTTAACTAACTGCTGCGTCCAAATGATTCCAAACTAAATTTGCTGTATTTGTAACTAATTTCAAATGCAACTGATATAATTTTGCTTCAGAAAAGCAGTTTCTATATTTTTGTCTTGAATTATGGTTCTCGGAAGTTAAAAATAAGTTTAATGTATGATGTACCTGATTATGTTACCTTTCAATTTGCATTTTACCTTTATACTAATAGGAAATCATGTTATGGTTCTTATAGTTCACTGCAAAAATTAACTGTGAGAGTTCCCCAGTTCCTTGAACAGATGGCTCAACAATTCGATGTCCTCTTTATTGAAACACGATCGGATTCCAATGTCGGCCCTTTAAAACCTCAGGGTAACAGTCCAAATTTGGTCCTTTTCAACCTCAGGGTAACAGTCCAAATTTGGCTCTTTTCAACCTCAGGGTAACAGTTCAATGTTGACATCACTTATAAGACATTATTTAAATTGACTGAGTGATATATTCATCAGTAGAAACAAATCTCCACCAGCTTCTGAAATTGATGCTCCAAGATGACTTTTCAAAGAGTTGATTATGTACTCATCAAGACACCAACACCTTCCGACCAAAACTAGTCGATTCAACCTATCACTAATATACTCCACCGCTGTAGTTTCTCTATTGATAGCTCAGAAATTATAATCAGATTGGACCGGCCTTGTGTAAAGTATTAGGTTGTCAAGAAATTAATGTCACGTTTTGGAACACTTTCATTAACCACCCCCCAAAAAAGAAAATCACGTATAATAGTTAAACGAACCGCCTAAACGTCACGCTAGTGTTGCCTATATAATGTGTAAAGTTTAATATACTCTAATCCCTTATAGTGATGGCACACGACGAGATACACATTCGGCATGTAATGCTGTTTGAATAGAAGAAAGGAAACAACGCCTCTTTAGAATATGGAAGAAGTTTATGGAAATGTTTTGAACGTTCATAAGTGTCAACGATGGTTCGCAAATTTCGTTCAGGTG
>NW_013672824.1:7376-9840 GCF_000517525.1 Limulus polyphemus
GACTTTAGCCTTAAAATTTGTGATGGCAGGGGCCGACATGTTGGAATTGATATTGATGCTCTGAAGACGCTTGTTGAGGCAACACACTCGTGAAATGGCCCTGAAATTGTATGTCTCTCATGAAACAATACGTAACCATCTAAGGAATATGGGAAAACTTTATAAAGAAGGTGTTTGGGTGCCTCACGAACTTTCCGATGATCATCGTTTCTGACATTTGAACATTGCTTCGTCTCTTCTGGCGCGTAATGCACGTGAACCATTTTTGAACAGAATTGTCACCGGTGATGAAAAATGGATTCTCTATGCGAATATTGACCAAACGCGTAGAGATTTAAAGTTTAGACATAATAAACATAAATCAGCCATGAAAAACAGAAAATTAACGAATTAGCCTTTACTGAACGTATTGAGAACAATGAACTTTCTCAGTGTTAAAGGGGACAATGTTAAATTGATTTTATAGTCTAATAATAACTACAAACTAAATATAGCTAACATTATAAATATTGTGTAAATAGAGATTTGGGTCCAGGGGCCATAAAAATGTATTTTTGGAAATCTATATAAAACAACGAATTATAGGTGGCAGCACCATTTGTGCTAATTGATTGGTATAGTTTTTTGTTTTTTTTGTTCTTTGAAAAAAATATGGGAAAATAAATATAAACTATACAAACGGACGCCAGGTGGTTGGACGATCGACTCACAATCTGCTGGTCGCGGGTTCGAATCCCCATCCCACCAAACATACTCACACATTCAGTCGTGGGGACGTTATAATGTGATGATCAATCCCACTATTCGTTGGTAAAAGAGTAGTCCAAGAGTTGGCGGTGGGTGATGATGACTAGCTGCCTTCCCTCTAGTATTTCATAAAAGGTTCTTTAGTGTTGTCTGATTTTTGATGATGGTGAGTTTGTGACCCATCTAAACAAGAAAATGTTGTAAAGTAATACCTAGTTCCTTTACAAAAAATTCTAAAATACTATATAGATTTTTTAGCAGGACATTTGTTTCACTCGTATAAAGTTTTTTGAAGCTCAGTATTATATATATATATATATATACTATCCAGTTTATCAAGATTCTTTAATTGAAAAGTTATCTTTCAAATTCGAGAAAAATTGTTATAGTGACTAATGATATAAATTTCTTCGTTTTTACTTTTAGCTTTTCTTGAATTTAGTGACGTTGTCTTATTTTTTACTATCAATAACTTCTAGGGTTAGTGGTTGTACGTTGGAATTCCCATATTTAAGCCTAGCCAGTAACAGTTCGTACTGTTACGCGTCTGTTCGTTAGCTAATTTTCCGTAAAAATTCTTTCCGAAGAAACTTCAGCGATACAAGTCCTTTCTTAAATAAAACTAGTTTATTCTTTCTCAATACAACTTTGCAATACACTTAATTTCCACAGTCATTTTAATTTAAACACACACTATAATTTACAACGATTTACGCACTTTACTTACGGTCACTACCGCGCTTGATTCAATTGTCCGTCCGTCTCTGTCTGCCTGCAATACCCTCTTGCCGTCACTTTATTTGCCAGCTTATATACTCTAAAAGCGTACATCCAGATTACTCTCCTCTCTTCGAGAATCTTCTAGATACTCATCACGTGTTACTAGCGTCACGTGACTTCCGCTGTCGTAACACTGTCCCTTCCTTAGTATTGTTCGTCCTTAACAATAGCCACTTACATTAAACCAATAGATAATTAACAATAATTTAATTAAATGTACAGAATTTACAAACACTACAAACACAAAAATTAAAATTCAACAAAGTCTCTTAATTTTACGGACGTATTTTCTTCCGTACTAGTCTCCATCTCGTTGGCTTCTGCTTCACGTGTGGTTCATCTGCTCTATCGGTAATTGTCCTATTATCGGTAACAGTCACATCAGTGGTAGTAACTTCATTAAGGGCTTCACTATTTCCCTTTTCAAAACCGGGTAGAGTTTCTTTTTTGACATTGGCTTTTTCAGGTGACACGTCTTCCGCAACGTCGCCTGTTTTGTTGTTCACTTCGTTCCAACTGAAATGTCCTGGACCATGATAAAGCCAAAGCCTGTTGGCATGCACCACCTTTGGCTTACCTCGCCGACCACATTTTATCCCGAAAGTTACGTCTGAGAGACGATCCACTATGTCATATGGGCCTTCCCATGGAGATGACAACTTAGGAGACTTCCCTTTGGTCTTCCTGGGATTATACAACCACACCTTGTCTCCTGGTACAAAGCTGACATCAGTAGATCTCTCATCATAACATAACTTCATCGAATCAGCAGACGTTTTCAAGTCTGAATGCAAATGATGGTGAATATTATCCATCCTTTCAGATAACACTTTCACGAATTTTGACACATTTTCAGGCAACTCTTCATAATGCAGTTCGTATGGCATACCAAATCTGAAGAAGAAATCACTAATAGCCGAAGCTACAGTTGTAGCTT
>NW_013672824.1:10684-12316 GCF_000517525.1 Limulus polyphemus
AATCCTGATGACTGTATCAACCTTGGTACCTCTGTGCTGGAGTTAACATAGGATTCGAATTCAAGAGCTCTGGCCATTGCATCTTGCATCGTAGAGGGGTGTGCTTGTTTCACTTGTATCTTAAGTCGGGGACTGTCCAAGGCGTCTAAAAACTGATCCCTCAACAACAGCTTGAGGACATTGAGTGGTGCAGTTGTGTAGGCCTTGTGTGACATACTTTCCAACTCCTGTGCCAGCTCTTGCATGCTCTTCCCTTTAGCATGGATTCTAGTCTTTAACCTAGCCCTGTAGACTTCGGACTGATTTTGGGTTCCATACCTGAGTTCTAGAGCAGCTACCAGTGCTCTATAGTTGTGCCTGTCGTCTGCTGACAACTGTCCAAGTATTTCCAGTGGTTGTCCCTTCAGGCTCGTTGCCAAGTACACTGCCTTCTGCTCCTCTGTCCATCCATTCATTTCTGCCAGGAGTTCAAATTGTGCTCTATATGCTTCCCACGGTGCCTTCCCATCGAATTCCTTGTACTGGATCACCCCTATTGCTGACACCCACGTCTGGAATGTGACTTCTGGCAGGACTAAAGATGTCTGCATTAGGATTTAGCTGCGGGGTCTGGAAGGGGCTTCCTGTTGACTGGCGCTGATTAGGTCGATGGCTAATATATCCTTCTTGTGTAAGAGGCAGTAAATCATCCTTTAATGTATTTAATTCACTTTGAAATTTACTAAGCTATTCCATTTGTACTTCTTGTTTCCTTTCTTGTTCCAGTTGCTACTGCTGTAGTCTCTCCTCTTGTTTATTTTCTCGTTCTTCTTCTTTATTTTTTTTCCTCCAACAGCTCTTGTAATCTGTCTTGTTTATTTTGCTGTTCGAGCTGCCACTGTTGCAGGTTTTCTTGCCACTGCTGTAATCTCACTTCTTGTTTCTTTTCTCGTTCTTCTTGTTTCTTTTGCTGTTCTTGTATTGATGCCATCGAATCTGCTAAGCTGTAGTTTGATTTGCCACCTCTAGTTTCCATTTTCGTCTTTTTTTTCCGTCCCACTCTCTGACACCAACTTGTTACGTATCTGCTTGTTTCTTTCTTTCCAGTAGAAGTCCTTTTCGAGGATCTTTAACGATACAAGTCTTTTCTTGATTAAACCAGTTTATTCTTCCTCGACACAAACTTTTAGTACACAGTAGTGTACAGTTGACTAAATTGTCCGTCTCTGTCTGTCTGCAATTCCCTCTTGCCCTCACTTTATTTGCCGACTTATATACCCAGATTACCCTCCTCTCTTCGTGAATCTTCTAGATACTCATCACGTGTTACTACGGTCACGTAACTTCCGCTGTCGTAACAGTACATTGAGATTGACATACAAAGGTCAATTTACGTAAACATTGTTACGTCTCCGTGTGTTAATTAATTTTCCGTAACTTCGTTCCGACGAAACTTAAGCGACACAAGTCTTTACTTAATAAAACTGGTTTATTCTTTCCGAATATAACTTTACCGATACACTAAACTTCAACAATCGCGCTATATCAACGAACGTCAATAATACTTCTGACCGCATATCAATTACACACTATCTACCCACACATTACCATAATCTCCCGCGTCACGTTTTCCCCTCTTATATATACCAGCCT
>NW_013672824.1:13031-15988 GCF_000517525.1 Limulus polyphemus
GAAACGTTGCGTCACAGTAGTCATGTGACTCGATGACGCAACAATATGTATATATTTCCGACGCCATTCTTAGACTTAGCAAATCAGTGTGTAAACAAAAGAAACCGATATATTTGGATATAGTGTGTCCGAATTTACGCTTTCAGAAGGCCACATTTAGGCCTAGAAGTAGAAGGTTAGAGTTTACATGTTGATGTCAAAGTTTAAGCCTAGCAAGTGGGAGGTCTTACGTTGAATATGAAGAGTCATGTGTAGAATAACTTCCACGTTTCTGTTATATTGAATATCTAGTATCTTAGGTAGAATAATTTCTATTTTATCATACTTTTAAATATCTAGTGTCATGGGTAGAATAAATTCTACGTTTTTCTACTGTTGAATATTTAGTGTCCTGGTTTGAACAACTCCTCCGTTTTTGTACAGTTGAATAATGTTTACATTTTTTAACATCGAATATCAAGTGTCAATGGTACAATAACTTCCACGTTTTTATACCGTTGAATATCAAATGTTATGAGTAGAAATATTTCTACGTTTTTGTATCGTTGAATATTTAGTGTCATGGGTTGAAAAATTTCTACGTTTTCATACCGTTGAAAAACTAGTCTTATGGGATGAATAACGTTTACATTTTTTAACATTGAATATCTAGTGTCATAGGTAAAATAATGTTTATGTCTTTATACCGGTGAATATCTAGTGTCATGTGTGGAATAACTTCTACTTTGTTGTATTGTTAAATATCTAATTTCTTGGGTAAAATACTTTTTACATTTTTATTGTGTAGAACATTTATTGTCATGAGTAGAATAATTGCAACCTTTTTACGGTGAATATCTAATTTAATGGGTTGAATAACTTTTAATTTCCACGTTGTTATATCGTTAAATGTCTGGTGTCTTGGGTAGAATATAATAACCTTTACGTTTTCATACCGTTGAATGTCTGGTGTCTTAGGTAGAATATAATAACCTTTACATTTTTATACCGTTGAATGTCCAATGTCTTGGGTAGAATATAATAACCCTTACATTTTTATACTGTTGAATGTCTGGTGTTTTTGGTAGAATATAATATCCTTTATGTTTTTATACCGTTGAATGTCTGGTGTCTTCGGTAGAATATAATAACCTTTACGTTTTTATACCGTTGAATGTCTGGTGTCTTCGGTAGAATATAATAACCTTTACGTTTTTATACCGTTGAATGTCTGGTGTCTTCGGTAGAATATAATAACCTTTACGTTTTTATACCGTTGAATGTCTAATGCCTTGGATAGAAATATTTATTCATTTTTCAATTAACGATGCATCCTCTGATGTTTACAGAACTACGTAATGAATGGTTTTAATTTTAGGCGGTATGTTAAGCTTCTTTCTCATACATATTTTGTGCCTGTGATTGATCTGACAACGTTTTTTATCCAATTTTCCGATGCCAGATGGGTAAGCTGGTCGTAGAAGTGATTTAGTTGTGAAGATAAACTAAGCTTCTAAAGTTGACAGGATTTTTACAGTGTAGTCTCTGGTAGAAACATACTCATCTTTTAGAGGGTAATGAGGTAGATCTAACCCCCACACCCCCTAGGTTCTCCCTCTTCTCCCCATTTTCAGTAGTTTATTAAAGCTGAAATAGTTTAAGAGCTAATAGGAAAGATTTTCCAAACACAGCTCGACAGGTTCCTAACTGAATTAGGAAACCACATACAGTAAACTATTCAGAAACTTTGTGTGTGCAATTACCGCCTGCCACCTAACGTTCCCCCATCCGAAAAAACCCGTTACTCTCGCAGTGGTTCGCGTTTCTATTTATTCATTCACGCGTCCGCGTTCAGGCGTCACGTCACGCTTGCTTCTTACGTTAAAGTAAGACTTCCTGTGTATTCTGCAGAAAATGAAGCTTGTAAACATCCAGCAGGAGGGTTCGTATCTCCCGCTGTGAACCGATTACTAACTTTATCACTAGGAACAAGACAGAGCCCTCTTCATCTCAGGTAAGGAACAACAGAAGCACCTCATTTTGCCAGGTCACAGCAAATGGTCTCACCCCGCCCCGACTATTTAAATATACCCGTTCCTCAAAACTCATTCCACAGAACTGACAGCCGAACAATCGCCACAATAGCAGTGTCGATGGGTCCATAGTGCCCCCTGGCGACGGCTTTTGTCCCTAGGTACGGGGTAGTTTTAAAAGGCCTTTGTTGGCTCATGGCATCTGTTTACTGATGGTGGTGGCAAAGAGTTAAATTAACAGTAAAAAGGCGTAAATAAGCCTCGGTATGTCAAAACGCAATATGACACGTAGTGCAGTAAAACCTCCTTTTGACACGAAGGCAGGAAAAGGTTGAGAGAGATGTATAGTGGAAGAAATCCTTCTTTTTGATGGCATATTCCGCTTTTCGGGATGGACATCGATGACACTATTTCTAATATTTGGCATAATTAAAAAAAATTATTGTTTTTTGTATCTTAAGATAACACGGTTCTTCCTTCACCAGCGTACCATTAAAGGTACAATGCAGCTTTGATAAACAGTTGTGTGGAAGTAGAAAATGTTATATAGAAAAGATACATTAACAATATTAAATATGTCATATGTCACGAAGACTCCGTAGTGATGCGTGAATATTTCTTCGTTGTCTGTTTTAGTACTCTTTACTTGGTGTTTGACTAACTGAAACCCTTTCCTGAAGCTAAGCTGTGAACTCTAAATGTCAGTGTTTATGTTTTATCTGGTTTTGAGATCATTTATCCAACTATAAAAACCTATAGTATATGAATTCGATGACGAGGAACCCACTTTGAGACTAATAATGGCTGGAGACGGCTTGAATGGGTAATGAAGAAAAACTTTAATAAAACAGCAAATGTACAACGTTTCGACAAGGTTTTGTCATCATCAACTGCCCAGAATTCTACATAGGAGAAACAGGAAGAAAATTGGAAACCAGATTAACA
>NW_013672824.1:16764-23147 GCF_000517525.1 Limulus polyphemus
TGTTAATCTGGTTTCCAATTTTCTTCCTGTTTCTCCTATGTAGAATTCTGGGCAGTTGATGATGACAAAACCTTGTCGAAACGTTGTACATTTGCTGTTTTATTAAAGTTTTTCTTCATTACCCGTTCAAGCCGTCTCCAGCCACTATAGTATATGAGGTCTGTAAATAGTGGATCCACGTTCATATATGAGGTCTGTAAATAGTGGATCCACGTTTATATATGAGGTCTGTAAATAGTGGATCACATTTATATATGAGGTCTGTAAATAGTGGATTCACATTTATATATGAGGTCTGTAAATAGTGGATCCACGTTCATATATGAGGTCTGTAAATAGTGGATCCACGTTCATATATGAGGTCTGTAAATAGTGGATCCACGTTCATATATGAGGTCTGTAAATAGTGGATCCACGTTCATATATGAGGTCTTTAAATAGTAGATCCACATTTATATATGAGGTCTGTAAATAGTGGATCCACGTTCATATATGAGGTCTTTAAATAGTGGATCCACGTTCATATATGAGGTCTGTAAATAGTAGATCCACGTTCATATATGAGGTCTTTAAATAGTGGATCCACGTTTATATATGAAGTCTTTAAATAGTGGATCCACGTTCATCAAATGAAATGATTCTAGGTATATAGGACATGCGTTTTGTTGTAAATATTGAATGAAGATGAAATGATTTTAGGTGTTAATGAGTTTGTTTGTTTTACAAAACTATATAAGAAATAATTAAGTTTTCAGCACCAACATGTACGTCACTGATGTTTGCTTATGGTTTTTTGTTAGCTGCTGTTTACATAAACTTCAAATACATCTATAATTCAAAGTTTATTCATGACGTTTCTAAGTTAATAACATAAAACCATTCATTTCTGTGAAATGTTTTCAGTTTTTGTTTAGTTCTTAACACAAATGTTTTTACAACAGTTTTATCCACGTCTCTTCTCTCTGTTGCGTCGATTGAGAGCTTATAATGCTAAAATTTGGGGGTCTGATTCTTGCAGTGGACATAATGCAGACAATCCATTGTGCATTTTTGAACCTAACCCAAAGGTTTTTTTTTTCGTTTTCTTTTCTTTGTTAACAAGATTAGTTTACATGAAATAAAAAAATCAAAGAAAATATGCGTTTAGTTACATATGAAAGGCTCAGTAACTTATTTCAAGTTCAAACCCTCTGAGGATTTTCACAGCATGGAATTTTCGCGTTTTTCTTTGATTATTTTAAATAATCTCTAGAGCTTTCAAGACCATGGTGAATGAGATTCTATCTCGAAGTAAGCAGATGTGTGTTAATACAGGTTCTAACTATATAATCATAGGTAGAACCTGTATTTACACACATACAGTTTATTATAATCAATAAACTGTATGTGTGTAAATACAGGTTCTACCTATATAATCAATAAACTGTATGTGTGTAAATACAGGGTTCTACCTATATAAATCAATAAACTGTATGTGTGTAAATACAGGTTCTACCTATATAATTAATACACTATATGTGTGTAAATACATGGTTCTACCTATATAATTAGACTATTATTATTAGTTTTACTTCGTAGTTTTTAAAATACTTTCAGAATACTTTTAAAGCAGATATATTTGTATTGTTGCCTTATTACCTTATATGTTGTTGCACAGCTTTTCCATTATAACATAGTTATATTGAAAATGAAATTATATGTAATAACATTAATATTAGTTTTATTTTTCTGGTTCTTTGTAAAATCTAACACAATATTTTATTTATATTCATTATATCATTGTTTTAATTTGTTTTACCACAACTGTTACAACTTGTTGTTGATTTTCTAGTCACAGGGTTGCCATATGGCAGAGATTTGGATTTCGACGCTAGAGAACCATATTTCAATTCTTGCGATATCTCATAATAAAAACACTACAAAAATGCTTTATTGTATCACTTGTTTGATGCTAGCACTATTAATTATTAAGTTCCGTGTTGAGAACATTACGGAATTCTTTTCACCATTACGATCTTGTAGTAATTACTACAGTCTTTGCCAAAATGTTTGCATATTTTGTAACAAATAAGATCATTATTATTAAGATGGAATACAAATACACGTAGCACTGTCAAACTGAGAAATGCAGATTATATTAAACATCATGTAATTTGTATAATGAAATAGGTTCTATAGACACCATGAATAATTTCACAGAACAGCAAACCATTTTATCAGACACCTGTAGAAAAGTGTGTAATTTAGCATTTCAACTATCACACCAAAACCTTATCAAAAATACATAATGACATAATATAACAATAAGATATTATAAATAGCGTTTGTAGCCTTATATCAGTTCATATTAAACATTCAGTACTTGGTTGGACCTTCTTGTACTCTAATAACCTCCACATGATGACTTGGTATGCTGTCGATGAGGTTATTGATGTAATCTACCGTGATTTCATCCCAACTTGTCACTAGAAGACGCTGCAACTCAGCTACAGTAGCTGGTTTAGGGTCGTAGTTAGCAATCTTCCGACTCAGTTCTGCTCAACAATTCTCAATGGGATTACAATCTGGAGACTGTGTTGGCCGTAGCAGTCTTGTAACGTCGTCCTGGTTGAGATAATCCTGTATAATATGCACACTGTGGAAAGTTGCTTTGTCATCCTGAAACACAAAGTTATTGCCAAAAGTTATCCTAACACATGGCAGAAATATCGTCTCCATGTGATGCCTGTAGGTGGCGCCATTGACATTTCTCTGGAGGATATGAAGAGCAGTTTTCCACCATTATATATAGCTGCCCAAACATATACTGCATCACCTCCTGTGTGTTCTCTATGATAAAGATGGTTTTCCCTCATCTGTTGTCCAGGTAAACGATGAACACGAATCCTACCATCAGCTTTAACAAGCCGGAAACAGGAATGATCTGAAAAGATGACACGTCGCCAGTGTCCTAACCTTAAGTTAGCATGCTGTCTTGACCAAGTAACATGGTAACTGCAGTGAATTATGGTTAATATTGGTTTGATGATAGCACTTCTTGTAAAATAACCTTGTTTGGTCAGTCTTCTATTCACTGTTCTTCTGGATTCTCTGGAATGAATGTGTTCACGCTATTTCTGTCGTAAAGTGTTGAAAAACTTCTTTCGACCTTGACGTGTCAACCTAATAAAAACATGGCCATTTCGGGCATTAGTTTTTCGGCATCTACCAGCAGACTTTCCTGGAACAAGGTTTCTTGTAATCTGATGACGTTTCAGGATTCTGGATACAGTAAACTGGGGGTACCCTGCTGTTCTGGCAATCTCCGTTTTCTTCATACCATTTCTGGACATTTCTGAAACTAGTCGAGTAATTAATTGTGTTTTTGTAAATTGATTTTCAGTCAATTTATGTTTTTTTACTTAAATTCTGCTTAAAAACCTGTTATCCTTGATATCATGCTTATCAGAAAGGAGTGATATGACGTACAGGTTCAACAGAAGAGATATGAGGTGGATGATTTGGTTTGAATTTCGTGCAAATCTACACGAAGGCTATCTCCGCTAGCCGTCACTAATTTAACAGTGATACTCTAGGGGGAATGCAGCTAGTCAACACCACCCACCGCCAACTCTTGGGCTACTCTTTTAAAAACAAATAGTGGGATTGATCATCGCATTATAAAGCCCTAACTACTGGAAGAGCGAACATGTTCGGTGACGGGGAATCGAACCTGCAACACTTTGATTGAGAGGCGAGAGTTTTAACCACCAAGTACGGATTTTAAAGTGATAGGGAAGGTGACTAGGCAACACTATCCACCAACAAATCATTAGCAACTTAAAGTGGGATTGATCAAAACATTATAACGCCTCCACGGCTGAAAAGGCGAGGATGTTCGGTGATGGGATTTGAACCCGGGATCTGCAGGTTGCGAGTCGAGCGTTCTGATTACCAGACCATGTCAGAACCTATGTAGCCTCTTCTGATATGCTGTGACACAGAGGCCTGGACAAGGCAGACTATCAATCAGGATACATGAATACGATCACTATCTGTTACTTCTATATTAACGGTTTTTGAGAGGCCTGGACAAGGCAGACTATCAATAAGGATACATGAATACGATCACTATCTATTACTTCTATACTAACGGTTTCTGAGAGTCCTGGACAAGGCAGACTATCAATCAGGATACATGAATACGATCACTATCTATTGATTCTAGATCAACAGTTTTTCAGAGATCTGGACAAGGCAGACTACAAATCAAAATACATGAATACGATCACTATCTATTACTTCTATATTAACGGTTTTTGAGAGTCCTGGACAAGGCAGACTATCAATTAGGATACATGAATACGATCACTATCTATTGATTCTAGATCAACAGTTTTTCAGGGATCTGGACAAGGCAGACTACAAATTAGAATACATGAATACGATCACTATCTATTGATTCTATATTAACGGTTTATCAGAGATCTGGACAAAGCAAACTCTCAATCAGGATACATGAATACGATATCTATAAATCGATTCTAGCTTAACGCAGTAGTTGTGTATCTACTCTGTGATTGGATCAAATGCTCGCAGCCACTATTATATATCGTGCCGAAATGTATGTTCAAAAGGTATGGGAATATTGATTGTTTCAAAAAGTCTTGTTGAGTTTTTAGTTTGTTTTAGAAATTGAATTATTCGTTAATTTTGTTCCAGCTAAAAGATTTAAAGCTATTTCGTACATTTCACTACACACATTTATTATTTATGTGTAGTTAGGGTCGGGCGTGAACTAGTGGTTAACTTGTTTTGGAAGGTCCAAAGTTCGAGATAGGACGTGCCACCAAACACGATCGCAATTTCAGTTTTGAGTGCGTTATAACCGTGACAACCAATCGGTAATGAGAATCTGAATAAGCTGATGCTTGCTTATAAATTAGAGTGAGATATACCTGAGTCTAGTACGAAGATTCTACATCAATAAAAACTAAACTTTACAGGATATTAAACTTCGTAATTTGATGATAAAACTAGACAAATCTCGGTGACACAAGATACTCCATGTCAACAGCAATCTTATATTTAGGAAACTATAAATCACAACCTATTTTGAGTATAAATAATAAAATGATTGTAAAATATTATTTGTATGCTTACATGATAATATTTTATGGTGAAAAAATAGATGAATACTAAAATTATTGAAAAAAATTGACATTGAGAAATGTAGTTTAATATTTTGTCACTAGATAGCAGTAGCAGACGAAATCAGCCTACAACTCGGCATGAGTAAAATATGTCAAGCCTACAACCATTAATAAAAATTAGACTTAAAGATTATGTACAAGAATAGAATATATCAACTAGGATAAACTATTAAACTATGGAAAAACAAAAAATTATTTAACAAGAAAAAAAAATGAAATGGAAAGTTTTCTTAAAAATGACTTCCAAAATAAATCTCTATTTAGGAATCACACTAAAGAACTCAAACAAAAAAAATAATTACTTCGTTAACAAAATAAATAAAAAGAGAGGTAAATAAATTTAGAAAATTGAAAAAAAAAGCTACCGTTTAATGATAAGATGAAAGGCCAGGTTCCATTTATGGATACATGTATCCAACAATGATTTACATTTAAAAGCTACCGTTTAATGATAAAATGAAAGGCCAGGTTTCATTTATGGATACATGTATCCAACAATGCTTCAGATTTAAAAGCTACCGTTTAATGATAAAATGAAAGGCCAGGTTCCATTTATGGATACATGTATCCAACAATGCTTTAGATTTAAAAGCTACCGCTTAATGATAAAGTGAAAGGCCAGGTTCCATTTATGGATACATGTATCCAACAATAATCTAACCTAAATAAAATGCAGCGTGTGTCACGTCACGCTTGAGACTTAGGAGACTTCCCTTTGGTCTTCCTGGGATTATACAACCACACATTGTCTCCTAGTAGAAAGTTGTCTTCAGTAGATCTCTTATCATAAGATAACTTCATGGAATCAGCAGACGTTTTCAAGTTTGAACGCACTTGATGGTAAATATCATCCATCCTTTCCGATAACACTTTCACAAACTCTGACACATTTTCAGGCAACTCTTCATAAGGTGGGCATCCCTTACACTTGGGTCCCCTTTTAGCACTACATGTACTGCATGTCCGGCACCATCCTTCCACATCCCGCCTCATACCTATCCAATAAAATCTTTGTCGTATGTGACTCAATGTCTTCTTGATTCCGAGATGTCCTCCTGTTAAACTCTCATGGGATTGACGCAGCACAACTTCCCGTAACTTTCTCGGTATAACTGTTTGCTAGGTCGTCACTTTCCCATCGGTAGTTTGCCATCCCCGTACAAGAATACCATCTGCAAGCTTTAACTGGTC
>NW_013672824.1:24014-39321 GCF_000517525.1 Limulus polyphemus
TACCAGTGCTCTATAGTTGTGCCTGTCATCTGCTGACAACTGTCCAAGTATTTCCAGTGGTCGTCCCTTCGGGCTCGTTGCTAAGTGCACTGCCTTCTGCTCCTCTGTCCATCCATTTTTGCCAGAAGCTCAAATTGTGCTCTATATGCTTCCCATGGTGCCTTCCCATCGAATTCTTGTGGCTTGCTCATGTCTGGAATGTGACTTCTGGCAGGACTGAAGATGTCTGCATTAGGGTTTAGCTGCGGGGTCTTAAAGGGACTTCATGTTGTGCAAGGCTGATTAGGCCCATGGTTAATATATCCTCCGTGTGTAAAAGACAGTAAATCGTCCTTTCATGTATTTAATTTACTTTGAAATTTACTAATCTTTTCCATTTGTGTATGCTGGCTTTCTCTCAATTGTTGGAGACTTTCTTCTTGTTAATTTCTTTCTCCTCCAACCACTGCTGTAGTCTCTCTTCTTGTTTATTTTCTTTTTCCTCCAACAACTGCTGTAATCTCTCTTCTTGTTTCTTTTCTTTTTCCTCCAGCCACTGATGTAGTCTCTCTTCTTGTTTTTTTCTCGTCCTTCTTGTTTATTTTCTTTCTCCTCCAACTACTGCTGCCGTCTTCCTTCTTGTTTCTTATCTCGTTCTCTTGTTTATTTTCTTTCTCCTCCAACCACTGCTGTAGTCTCTTTTCTTGTTTCTTCTCTCGTTCTTCTTGTTTATTTTCTTTCTCCTCCAACCACTGCTGTAGTCTCTTTTCTTGTTTCTTTTCTTTTTCCTTCCAACAACTGCTGTAGTTTCTTTTCTTGTTTATTTTCTCATTCTTCTTGTTTCTTTTGTTGTTCTTGTATTGCTGCCATCAAATATGCTAAGTCGTAGTTTGATTTGCCACTTCTCGTCTCCATCTTCTTTTCTTTTTCTTCCCACTCTCTGGCACCAATTTGTTGCGTATATGCTTGTTTGTTAATTTCCGGTATAAATTATTTCCAAGAAACTTCAGCAACACAAGTCTTTTCTTTATTAACCCAGTTTATTCTTCCTCGATACAAACTTTTTGTAATACACAGAATTTCCACAGTCACATTGAACTTAACAACCTTTTATTAACACATGCTTATAATCACAGCGATTCACACACTTTCCTTTCGGTGCCTACTGTTCGCTTGACTCAATTATCTATCCCTTCAATCTATCTATATCTCTTCAATCGCGCTGGTTTTTCTGGCCAGGCTTATATACTAAAAAAGAGGGCGCCTCGAATAAACTCGGGCCTCCCCGATAATTCATGATTCTTCGAGAAACTCCAGTGCGCATGCTCCCAGGGTTGCGTGACTCCGCTGTCGTAACAATTTAAATCATTGTTGGATACATATATCCGTAAGTGGATTCTGACCTTACATTTATCACTATTCTGATAAATCAAAAACTATAGAAACAATATAGTTTTGAAATACTCTGTAAAAATTTAGTTTTTTCTTTCTTTGTATCTCCTTGAATGCTAGAATTTCCAGACAGGATATAACAAAAACATATCTACAGTGTTTTGTGTAAAACTTATATCCAACAAACAGGATATTGTTACGTCTGTGTTCGTTTGTTAATTTTTCGTAGAAACTCTTTCTGAGAAACTTCTGCGATACAAGTCCTTTCTTAAATAAAATTAGTTTATTCTTTTTCAAGTCAACTTTGCAATACACTTAATTTCTACAGTCACTTTAATTTAAACACACGCTATAATTCACAACGACTCACGCACTTTACTTACGGTCACTACCGCTCACTTCATTCGATTAACTGTGTCTATATCTTCGATCTCTCTATCTGCTACTCCAGTTCCGGTTAATTTGTCTCGCTTTATCTGGCGCGCTTATATACAGGAATATATATAAATACTGGATTATTCGTGATGTTCCTCGATCCTTCTAGAAACTCATCACGTGTTACACGCGGCACGTCACTTCCGCTGTCGTAACAATATGATAAACGTGGGCAATAAAAAATGTAAATTAATTCACTAGCAAGGGAAAAACAAATTGGTTCTTCTCAAACATATTATATTTGTTTATAGGCTGGTGGTTTTGGTTTTAATTTCAAGCCATTTAAGTATAGGCGAAGAGGTAAAGTAAAGTGGTGTTACGCCTCCAGTTGTTAATTGATTTTCCGTAACTTCGTTCCGACGAAACTTTAGCGACACAAGTCCTTACTTAATAAAACTGGTTTATTCTTTCTGAATATAACTTTACCGATACACTTATTTTCAACAGTCGCTCTATAACAAACGTTTTAACAACGAACGTTAACTTCAACGATACTTTCTGACTGCAGTTCAATTACTCACTACCTACACACATTCTCACGTCACGCTGTGACCTCTTATATATACCAGACCACCCCCAATCTAGCAAATGCTAGAGCACTCCCGAAGGAACAGGATAGTTCTAGAAAACGGGTGGCGTAATAATAGTCACGTGATCTCGCTGACGCAACAGTGGGATAATTTTCGTCTTTATGGTTAAGAGTAACGGTAATTACTTCAATATAATAAATTAAATAGACAATTGTATAAGTGATAGAATATAAGCTTTAAACGCCAGAAGCTAGGAAAGGATTTAAAAAAACCAATAAACCCAACAGTATTGGTTAAATGTTGTTGCTTTTCATATTCTTCATTTCTTTTTCCTTAATAGTACAGCTCATCTAAATAGTTCTTGAATTAAACCAAAGGACTCTTGGGCAGTGACATGTGGGAGACAAAATATAGATTTGAAATGCAATTTTTACACGCCTCTGATTAATGATCCGAAATAGACAAATCAAGAGAAACGTGGGATAAAACTAAAAAGGATTCTACAGTTTATGTGGTTGTTATCGCAAATTGTAGGCCTATTGCTGCATCATAAAGTCATTTCTATAATATAGTTATATAATAAAAAATGAATCCCAGACTCAAAGTTTAGGAGAAAATCTATCTATATACTACTAAAACTCTGAGATTGTTTGTGTGTTTGCTTGTCTATAATTAAATACAGCAAAAACGGTGCACAATGCAGCCATATTTGTAATGAAATGAGAATAGAAACAGAATAAAACAAGTTTCGTTAAAACCGGGTCACGGGTTACCGAGTTAGCGCCGTTTTTCGGGCCACTTTTATGAACATTTCTAGCATGAGTAATTTTACATCACGCTACCGTTCGCGCTCTTTACGAGACTTTGTTCAAATCTATTTCCCTGTCAATGTTCCCATCTTCTTTGAGAAATGAAATGGTCTTTCCTTTTACTCCCCATCAACAATCAAATATCTTTTCTTGAATTATGAATAACACAAATAGATTGAAATATTTAATTTAATTATCTCAAAATAAACCTTCATTTCGGTGCAATATTGAAATTAGCTTGAATTCTTCATAACCTCTGAATTGTGGGTCACGGTGGTCTAGTTGTCACTAATATTAATTTCTATAATAAAATGATTTCTACAATCAAATGATGTATCACAGATTAATTTCTATAATAAAACTTTACATTATGCAACAATTTCTCTACTAAAATTGTACGATTTAAAGATTTTTTAAGTACCATTAAGTACAGTGGTACTTAATCGTAGAAATCGTGATGAAACAAAATGGCGGCCATAAATATCTACCGTTTAAAACCACCTTTAAAATGTCTGAATACTAACAAAGACTATTTCACAGTATTGGTTGAGCAAATATTAAAACTTATTGTACTTATAAAGCCGCCTAAATCGCCATATAAGTGTTTAAGGAATCACTCAAAATTTCACTATTTCAACAATTTTCATCGAAGTAAGTAAGTAAGTAAGTGACTTTTCCAAACAAGCGTACAGAAAAAACTATGCAACTTATTGCTCTAACTGTTTCACTGAACTATTCTGTTTGTGGTTCCAATGATACTACTATACGACAAGGATACTACTATACATATATATATAAAACGGACGATGCGCTACTGTGGGCATACAATTAGATTTAAGAGAAGGTAGGTAATAAAGAGAAAACGAACAAGTATAATAAAAAAATTAAAGTTTATAAAGACAAGTAGGGATCGATATATACGTAACCTAGTTAGCTATAGTAATATAAAAAAAGTTTAAATCCTGCAAAAAGTATTGAAACGAGAGAGTAAAAATCATAATAACTGAATTACTTAAAATTAAAAAAAAAAGTATTCCTACTTTGGGAATTCACTATAATTATGTTAGTTAGTGTAATAATTTTAATGTAACTCAATTTTTGTAGTAGAACAGACTGTTAGAAGAGGAAGACACCGTCTTGCAGGTTTGTTAGTAGAACTACTGTTACAAGAATAAGGCACTATCTTGCAGGTTTGTTAGTAGAACTGATTGCTACACCAGTAAGGCACCGTCTTGCAGGTTTGTTAGTAGAACTGACTGCTACAAGAGTAAGGCACCTATCTTGCAGGTTTGTTAGTAGAACTACTGTTACAAGAGGAATGCACCGTCTTGCAGGTTTGTTTGTAGAACTGACTGCTACAAAAGTAAGGCACCGTCTTGCAGGTTTGTTAGTAGAACTGACTGCTACAAGAGTAAGTCACCGTCTTGCAGGTTTGTTAGTAGAACTGACTGCTACAAGAGTAAGTCACCGTCTTGCAGGTTTGTTAGTAGAACTGACTGCTACAAGAGTAAGTAACCGTCTTGCAGGTTTGTTAGTAGAGCTGACTGCTACAAGAGTAAGGCACCATCTTGCAGGTTTGTTAATAGAACTGATTGTTACAAGAGGAAGGTACCATCTTGCAGGTTTGTTAGTAGAACTGACTGTTACAAGGGGAATGCACCGTCTTGCAGGTTAGTTAGTAGAACTACTGTTACAAGAATAAGGCATCGTCTTGCAGGTTTGTTAGTAGAACTGACTGCTACAAAAGTAAGGCACCGTCTTGCAGGTTTGTTAGTAGAACTGACTGCTACAAGAGTAAGTCACCGTCTTGCAGGTTTGTTAGTAGAACTGACTGCTACAAGAGTAAGTCACCGTCTTGCAGGTTTGTTAGTAGAGCTGACTGCTACAAGAGTAAGGCACCATCTTGCAGGTTTGTTAATAGAACTGATTGTTACAAGAGGAAGGTACCATCTTGCAGGTTTGTTAGTAGAACTGACTGTTACAAGGGGAATGCACCGTCTTGCAGGTTAGTTAGTAGAACTACTGTTACAAGAATAAGGCATCGTCTTGCAGGTTTGTTAGTAGAACTGATTGCTACAAGAGTAAGGCACCGTCTTGCAGGTTTGTTAGTAGAACTGACTACTACAAGAGTAAGGCACCGTCTTGCAGGTTTATTAGTAGAACTGATTGCTACAAAAGTAAGTCACTATCTTGCAGGTTTGTTAGTAGAACTGATTGCTACAAGAGTAAGGCACCGTCTTGCAGGTTTGTTAGTAGAACTGACTGCTACAAGGGGAATGCACCGTCTTGCAGGTTTATTAGCAGTTTGAGATTCTTTGTCAAGATTTACTTTGTATATATATTGTTTATCATACAGTTTTATTATAATACACTGTGGTTTTGTCTTCAAACTCAGGAACAACCAACTAAACAACCTGTTCAGGTAGCCAAGGTCTCGTACCATTTTCATTTCAGCTTCTCTGAATATAAGTAGAGTAAGAAAATCCTGAGTTAAACAAAGTTTGTTAGGACCATTTTCTTCTCTGCAATATCTGATTTGGAATATAGGAGAAAAGATTAATTCTTCAGCAGCTCGAGTTGTCGTTTCAAAACAACCTCAAGTGAATTAAATTCACCTCAGTATCCAAACATCCAAAATTGCACGTTACCAACACCTAAGACATCGAATGTTCCACAGTTGTTTTTCGCCCCAATAAAAGGTTTTCTTTGATTAGATACAAAAAATTTTACGATCAAGATTTATGCAATAATATGTCGTATTTATGTTATGACCTTTATTAAAATCGCAATGCGCATGCTCGCTGACATTTACAGGAAGAAACTTTCAATTAGTGATAAGTTTTGCTGATGTTTGAAATTCACGCCAATTCGCTGATGCGATATAACAACGATATAATAAACAAAGAGATAATCATACGAAACACGTGAATTAAACATACTTCCTTATAAAGTTTTTGAAGAAAGAAATTCGGCACCAGGGATGAAAAAATAGGTTTACGTCAATTTTTAATTCTCTTATAGGAAAACTTAAGTTTACTTCAAGGTAAGACAACTTAACTAACTACAAGTTTAAATAAGGTAAGACAGCTTAACTAACTACAAGTTTAAATAAGGGTAAGACAGCTTAACTAACTACAAGTTTAAATAAGGTAAGACAGCTTAACTAACTACAAGTTTAAATAAGGGTAAGACAGCTTAACTAACTACAAGTTTAAATAAGGTAAGACAGCTTAACTAACTACAAGTTTAAATAAGAGTAAGACAGCTTAACTAACTACAAGTTTAAATAAGGGTAAGACAGCTTAACTAACTACAAGTTTTAATAAGGTAAGACAGCTTAACTAACTACAAGTTTAAATAAGGGTAAGACAGCTTAACTAACTACAAGTTTTAATAAGGTAAGACAGCTTAACTAACTACAAGTTTAAATAAGGGTAAGACAGCTTAACTAACTACAAGTTTTAATAAGGTAAGGCAGCATAAATAATTAAAGGTTTTAATTAGGTAAGACAGTATAACAACAGTGGCACATTTGTTTTGTTTTATAAATTTCGAGTGAATTAGAAACATAAAACAAAACAAACGTGCTACTGCTGTTGTTTCTAATTCACTCGGAATTTATAATAAAATGGAACACGGTGCTTGATGCCGCTGATAAAAAGAAAATTATTTATCTAAACAAAACAAACGTGCTACTGCTGTATAGTGTAATACAGAGGGTTTGTAAAGTGGTGTATTGGCTAATACAGCGGATATGTAAATTTTCGTATAGTTCAGAGGGTTTGTAATGTTCGTTTATAATATGTTGCAGTAGATTCTCAGCTTCAACCTACTACACCACTTTACAAACTCTCCCTATGACACTTTACACCACTTTACAAACCCTCTGTATTACCCAATACAAATCTTTACAAACCCTCTGTATTACCCAATACACCACTTTACAAACTCTTCCTGTCACACAATACAACACTTTACGAACCCTCTGTATTACACAATACATCACTTTACAAACCCTCTGTATTACCCAATGCACCACTTTACAAACTCTCTCTATTACACAATACAACACTTTACAAACCCTCTGTATTACCCAATACACCACTTTACAAACTCTCCCTATTACACAATACAACACTTTACAAACCCTCTGTATTACACAATACACCACTTTACAAACTCTCCATATTACACTATACACCACTTTACAAACCCTCTTATTACACTATACAACACTTTACAAACCCTCTGTATTACATTATACAACACTTTACAAATCCTCTGTATTACACAATACAACACTTTATAAACTCTCCCTATTACACTATACACCACTTTACAAACTCTCCCTATTACACTATACACCACTTTACAAACCCTCCGTATTACCCAATACACCACTCTACAAACTCTCCCTATCACACAATACAACACTTTACAAACCCTCTGTATTACACTATACAACACTTTACAAACCCTCCATGTCCTACACTATACAACACATTAAAAATCCGTTTTTTTATAGAATACGACATGTGTAATTTTGGTACATATTGATTAGTTATAACAGTGGTATCACAAGGCTTCTAACTCTACACTTGTTGTATATCAAACTGAAAAAAGTAAACAATTCTCAATGTGAATCAATATCTCATCACTCTATCAGCAGGTAATAATAATTTATCTGTAAGTAAACATTCCACTTTCATCTGTTAAACTATGATGATGTCTCTATACCTTGATTTCGAATTGGACGTGATCAGTTATACCATTTTAGTGTCTCTCTACATTTATCTCTACGTGGACATGATCTGTTAAACTATTCCAGTATCTCTTCACCTTTATGTCAACTTGTACCTGACTTGTGAAACTATCCCAGTGTCTCTTCATCGTTATCTCGACTTGGACATGATCTGTTAAACTATTTAAGTGTCTCTCCATCTTTATCTCTACTTGGACATGAAATGTTAAAATATTTCTGTGTCTCTACACCTTTATCTTCACTTTGACACGTCCTGTTAAACTATTTCAGTGTGTCTAAACTTGTATCTCTACTTGTACATGACCTATTAAATTATTCCAGTGTCTCTTCACCTTTATGTTAACTTGGACCTGACTTGTGAAACTATACCTGTGACACAACACCTTTATCTTTACTTGGATATATTCGTTTAAACAATTATAATGTCTCTTCACCTTTATCTCGACTTGGACATGATCTCTAGCTATTCCAGTGTCTCTAGATCTTTATCTCTACTTGTACATGGCCATTAAACCATACTAGTGATTCTAAATTTTTATTTCTATTTGGACATGTTCTCTTAAACTACACCAGTGATTCTAAATCTTTATCTCGACTTGGACATGAAATGTTAAAATATTTCTGTGTCTCTACATCTTTATTTCTACTTGGACATGATTTGTTAAACTATACCAGTGTCTCTTCACCTTTATCTCCAATTGGTCATGACCTGTCACATTATTTCAGTATTTCTACACCTTTATCTAGACTTGGACATGATCTGTTCAACTGTATCAGTGATTCTAAATGTTTATCTCTACTTGGACATGACCTTTTAATTTTATTTTATTTTCTCTAAATCTTTATCTCGACTTGGACATGATCTGTTAAACTATTCCAGTGTCTATAAATCTTTATCGCTACTTGTACATGATCTGTTAAACTATTCCAGTGTCTCTACATCTTTATTTCTACTTGGACATGATCTTTTAAACTATACCAGTGTCTCTTCATCTTTATCTCGACTTGGACATGATCTTTTAAACTATACCAGTGTCTCTTCACCTTTATCTCAACTTGGACCTGACTTGTGAAGCTATCCCAGTGTCTCTTCATCGTTATCTCGACTTGGATATGATATGTTAAGCAATGTTTCTTCACCTTTATTTCTACTTGGACATGATCTGTTAAACTGTTCAAGTGTTTCTCCACCATTATCTCTACTTGATCTCTTAAGCTATTCCAGTGTGTCTAAATCTTTATCTCTACTTGGGCAGGAAATGTTAGAATATTTCTATGTCTCTTCACCTTTATCTCTACTTGATCTCTTAAGCTATTTCAGTGTTTCTACACCTGTATCTAAACTTGGACATGATCTGTTAAACTCTACCAGTGATTCTAAATGTTTATCCCTACTTGGACATGACCTTTTAATTTATTTTAGTTTCTCTAAATCTTTATCTCGACTTGGACTTGATCTGTTAAACTATTCCAGTGTCTCTTCATCGATATCGCGACTTGGACATGACCTGTTAAACTATACCAGTGTCTCTAAATCCTTATCGCTACTTGGACATGATTTGTTAAACTATCTAAGTGTCTCTCCATCTTTAACTCGACTTGGACATGATCTGTTAAACTATACCAGTGTCTCTAAATCCTTATCGCTACTTGGACATGATCTGTTAAACTATCGCAGTGTCTCTACAAATATATCTGAACTTGGACGTGACTTGTAAAACTATCCCAGTGTCTCTTCATTGTTATCGCAACTTGGACATGATCTGTTAAACTATTCCAATGTTTCTACATCTTTATCTCTACTAGGACATGATATCTTAAACTATTACAGTGTCTCTACATCTTTATCTCTACTTCGAAATGATCTGTTAAACTACTCCAGAGATTCTAAATCTTTATCTTTATTTGGTCATGACCCGTTAAACTATTTTAATGTTTCTACACCTTTATTTAGACTTGTACATGATCTGTTAAACTGTACCAGTGATTCTAAATCTTTATCTCCAGTTGGACGTGGCCTTTTAATTTATTTTAGTGTCTCTTAAATCTTTATCTTGACTTGGACATGATCTGTTAAACTATTCCAGTGTCTCTACATCTTTACCTCTACTTGGACATGATATGTTAAACTATTTAGTATCGCTCCACCTTTATCTATATTGGGAAATCACCTGTTGAACTATCGCAGTGTCTCTACAAATATATCACAACTTGGACGTGACTTGTAAAACTAGCCCAGTCTCTCTTCATCGTTATCGCAACTTGGACATGATCTGTTAAACTATTTAAGTGTCTCTTCATCGATATCGCGACTTGGACATGACCTGTTAAACTATACCAGTGTCTCTAAATCCTTATCGCTACTTGGACATGATTTGTTAAACTATCTAAGTGTCTCTCCATTTTTAACTCTACTTGGACATGATCTGTTAAACTATTCCAATGTCTCTAAATCTTTATCTCGACTTGGACATGATCTTTTGAACTATGCCAGTGTCTCTAAATCCTTATCGCTACTTTGGCATGATTTGTTAAACTATTTAAGTGTCGCTCCCTCTTTAACTTGACTTGTACGTGATCTGTTAAACTATTCCAGTGTCTCTATATCTTTACCTTTACTTGGACATTATCTGTTAAACTATTTAGTATCGCTCCACCTTTATCTATATTGGGACATCACCTGTTGAACTATCGCAGTGTCTCTACAAATATATCTCAACTTGGACGTGACTTGTAAAACTATCCCAGTGTCTCTTCATTGTTATCGCAACTTGGACATGATCTGTTAAACTATTTAAGTGTCTCTCCATCTTTATCTCTACTTGGACATGATCTGTTAAACTATTCCAATGTCTCTACATCTTTATCTCTACTAGGACATGATATCTTAAGCTATTCCAGTGTCTCTAAATCTTTATCTGTACTTGGACAAAATCTGTTAAACTATACCAGTGCCTCTAAATCTTTGTCTCTACTTGGACATGATCTGTTCAACTATTCCAGTGTCTCTACATCTTTATCTCTAATTGGTCATGACCTGGCAAACTATTTCAGTGTTTCTACACCTGTATCTAAACTTGGACATGATCTGTTAAACTGTACCAGTGATTCTAAATGTTTATCCCTACTTGGACATGACCTTTTAATTTATTTTAGTTTCTCTAAATCTTTTTCTCGACTTGGACGTGATCTGTTAAACTATTCCAGTGTCTCTTCGTCGATATCGCGACTTGGACATGACCTGTTAAACTATACCAGTGTCTCTAAATCCTTATCACTATTTGGACATGATTTGTTAAACTATCTAAGTGTCTCTCCATCTTTAACTCGACTTGGACATGATCTGTTAAACTATACCAGTGTCTCTTCGTTGTTATCGCAACTTGGACATGATCTGTTAAACTATTTTAGTGTCTCTCCATCTTTATCTCTACTTGGACATGATCTGTTAAACTATTCCAATGTCTCTACATCTTTATCTCTACTAGGACATGATATGTTAAACTATTCCAGTGTCTCTACATCTTTATCTCTACTAGGACATGATCTGTTAAACTATTCCAGTGATTCTAAATCTTTATATCTACTTGGTCATGACCCGTTAAACTATTTTAATGTTTTTACACCTTTATTTAGACTTGGACATAATCTGTTAAACTGTACCAGTGATTCTAAATCTTTATCTCCAGTTGGATGTGGCCTTTTAATTTATTTTAGTGTCTCTAAATCTTTATCTTGATTTGGACATGATCTTTTGAACTATGCCAGTGTCTCTAAATCCTTATCGCTACTTTGGCATGATTTGTTAAACTATTTAAGTGTCTCTCCCTCTTTAACTTGACTTGTACGTGATCTGTTAAACTATTCCAGTGTCTCTATATCTTTACCTTTACTTGGACATTATCTGTTAAACTATTTAGTATCGCTCCACCTTTATCTATATTGGGAAATCACCTGTTCAACTATCGCTGTGTCTCTACAAATATATCTCAACTTGGACGTGACTTGTAAAGCTATCCCAGTCTCTCTTCATCGTTATCGCAACTTGGACATGATCTGTTAAACTATTTAAGTGTCTATCCATCTTTATCTGTACTTGGACATGATCTGTTAAACTATTCCAGTATCTCTTCATCTTTATCTCGACTTGGACATGGTCTGTTAAACTATTCCAGTGTCTCTTCACCTTTATCTCAACTTGGACATGATCAGTTAAACTATTCCAGTGTCTATAAATATTTATCGCTACTTGGACATGATCTGTTAAACTATTCCAGTGTCTCTACATCTTTATCTCGACTTGGACATGATCTGTTAAACTATTTCAGTGTCTCTTCACCATTTATCTCTACTTGATCTCTTAAGGTGTTCCAGTGTCTCTAAACGTTTATCTTTACTTGAACATGATCTCTTAAACTATTCCAGTGTCTCTTCATCTTTATCTCTACTTGGACATGATCTGTTAAACTATTTCAGTGTCTCTTCATCTTCATCTCAACTTGGACCTGACTTGTGAAACTATCCCTGTGTCTCTTCACCTTTATTTCAAATTGGACATGCTATGTTAAAGTATCGTAGTGATTCTAAATCTTTATCTCTACTTGGTCATGACCCGTTAAACTATTTCAGCGTTTCTACATCTGTATCTAAACTTGGACATGATCTGTTAAACTGTACCAGTGATTCTAAATGTTTATCCCTACTTGGACATGATCTGTTAAACTATTCCAGTGTCTCTTCATCGATATCGCGACTTGGACATGGCCTGTTAAACTATACCAGTGTCTCTAAATCCTTATCGCTACTTGGACATGATTTGTTAAACTATCTAAGTGTCTCTCCATCTTTAACTCGACTTGGACATGATATGTTAAACTATACCAGTGTCTCTAAATCCTTATCGCTACTTGGACATGATCTGTTAAACTATCGCAGTGTCTCTACAAATATATCTGAACTTGGACGTGACTTGTAAAACTATTCCAGTGTCTCTTCATTGTTATCGCAACTTGGACATGATCTGTTAAACTATTTAGTATCGCTCCACCTTTATCTATATTGGGACATCACCTGTTGAACTATGCCAGTGTCTCTAAATCCTTATCGCTACTTGGGCATGATTTGTTAAACTATTTAAGTGTCTGTCCATCTTTAACTTGACTTGTACATGATCTGTTAAACTATTCCAGTGTCTCTACATCTTTACCTCTACTTGGACATGATCTGTTAAACTATTTAATATCGCTCCACCTTTATCTATATTTGGACATCACCTGTTGAACTATCGCAGTGTCTCTACAAATATATCTCAACTTGGACGTGACTTGCAAAACTATCCCAGTCTCTCTTCATCGTTATCGCAACTTGGACATGATCTGTTAAATTATTTAAGTGTCTCTCCATCTTTATCTGTACTTGGACATGATCTGTTAAACTATTCCAGTGTCTCTTCATCGATATCGCGACTTGGACATGACCTGTTAAACTATACCAGTGTCTTTTCATCTTTATTTCTAATTGGACATGCTATATTAAAGTATCCTAGTGATTCTAAATCCTGATCTCTACTTGGGGATGAAATGTTAGAATATTTCTGCGTCTCTTCACCTTTATCTCTACTTGCATATGATCTGTTAAACACTTTTAATGTCTCCACCTTTATCTTCACTTGTACACGACTTGGTAAACAATTTGAGTGTCTCCTCGTTTGTTTGACGTAAATAAAACAAACATGTTACATGTCCATCTCCGTTTCCTGATATTAAACAGTTACCTCAGAGTTTAATGTGTTCTTTAAAATGAACTTCTGTTTTGGCGAACAGTGTCTTTTGTTTTTCCTTTTACTCCTGAAAGTGTATATAACTATTATTCTCAGCTAAAAAAACGTAAAAAAATATTCAGTCTGAGTAGCGAAATCTTGGGTCTTTAACTGGTTCTTAGCTCGTAGTTACAAACAAACTTTATAGAGAGGTAGAATGAAAACTTCATAGGCTGGAGATTATATAATTGTGTCAAATACAGATTTAATTAACATAAAATTATTTTTTTTCTAGCTATTAATTACTTCTAGTGCTATATATGTTTCGATTATTGTCTATATCGTTCAATATATTTATACATTATGTTTATGGCGTTCAATATATTTATACATTACTGTTTATGGCGTTCAATATATTTATACATTATTGTTTATGGCGTTCAGTATATATATTATTGTTTATGGCGTCAATATATCTACATATTATTGTTTATGGCGTCAATATATCTACATATTGTTATTTATGGCGTTCAATATATGTCCATTACACAGGCGTGCGATGGTTTTATTGTTTTGATATTCTTAGATGTACTACTGTAATTGCTGTACGCTGAATCCAAAAATGATATCCATTTTTCTCCATCAAGTACAGATTTATCGCAAAACTTCATAATACAATACATAAAAGAAAGACCACAACACATAGTTTTGAGACTAAAAGACATAGATTTCACAGAATAAATCAGGATGAATGAGGATGCATATTCGTTTGACATCAATGTTCTTCCTTTTTCTTCAGTTTATTTGTATTTTTATTAACAAACATAATAACAAAAATTTTTCATTGTGGTAAACGAAATAATAATTTGATCTAATTAAGAGTTTTTTTTTCTTCCAGATTTGTAAAAAAATCCTTACGTTAAAATGAGTGTGTAACGTGTATTACTTGTTGTCATAATTTTCTTGTTATTATTAGTCTTATTTTGACCGTTATTAATGGAGCAAATGCTAATCTCCTCAAAACACTATAAAAGTGAAATAAAAGGTAGTGTTCCATGTTGAATGTCGCTAATGATTTCCAGGTATTTTCACAACACGTGTCTGCAAACACATATATGAAACAGGAAGTTGAACTGGAGTATTCGAAGGATTTAAGTACAAGTTTAACATCCGGTTTCGTAACGTAACCGTCACTCTCTGGGTATGTATTACAGCATGAAATACCGAACGTCACGATTAAAAAAATACGTAAAAATAAGTAGATGTAAAATTGTGTACAGAAGTAACACAAACAAATACTGTAACCTCACTCTTTTTAAACTGGCTGTTACGCTGCTAAACAAGAGCTTTACTAGAACGCTTTAAATGAAGTTTACCTCAAACTCGGATTTTTTTACTTTATACTGTGCAGTTTGTTGGAGTTAATTCAACATTATTGTTTGCAATATATAGTGTTTGATATATCAATATATTGTACCTACTGATATATACACATTCGCTAGCATAATATCTATAAAAAAATCATTAATGATCTTCCAGTGACTCACATGTAGATATCAAGTTCACAAGAGATTAATATCGCTTTTTTTAGATGAAAAAACCTGAACAACTTGTATATCAAAACAAAACATTTATTAAATGA
>NW_013672824.1:40168-42038 GCF_000517525.1 Limulus polyphemus
GTAAAAAGAAAAAGACATTACATTTTTTTATGTTATTTGTTATGAAGTTATATATTTCGGGATAGAGACAATTCGTACTTAATAGAGAGAGGTAGGTAAAAGGGACTTTTATGTTACCCATCTGTTGTTTTATGGGTGCTCGATCTCTTTGGTAATATGTACATTCCATTAAAGCGTGTTCTGGGTCTTCAAAATTTGAACAATGGCTGCATTCACCATTTGGATGTACTTTTATTTGGTACAGATGTCCATTTAGTCCTGTGCAATTAAACCGGAGGCGTGTAATAATAACTTCTTGATGTCTGTTCGTACATTCATACTTGATGTGAGAAGAAACAACAGGGACAATTTTCTTGTAGATATTGGAATGTTGCACGGGATTCCATCTACGCTGCCAGGAATCTAAAATGAATTGATAAACTTGGCCATAGAGGTCACCAAGTTTAATAGAAACGTTTGTGACCCCAGGATATGCTAACGCATTCTTGGCAAGATGATCAACTATCTCATTTCCCTGGATTCCTATATGGCTAGAGACCCAAAGAAATTTGATGACCATACGGCAACATAATCGGATAAGGTATATAAATACTTCACTCAGTAACATTGGGTTAGATGTAAAGGAACCGTTCTTAATCGAAAGTAATGAACTTAAAGAATCACTGACTATCAGAGCCTTCGTAACCTCGGAATCTTCCAGCCACAGAAGGGCTTGTAAGATAGCAAACAGTTAAGCCTTATACACAGAAGTAAGTGCAGTTTTAAATGATTTTCTGATGTTGAGATTGTTTATATAAAATGCCGATGAAGTAAAACTGGTAGACTTGGAGCCATCCGTAAAGATACTAGTATAGTCTGAGAAACTAGCTAGTTTCTCCTTGGCCAAGGACAAAAGCAAATAACTTTGCTCCCGTTTTTTATCAGCACAATGAAGACTGACGTCGACATCAGGTGTTAGGAACCTTCAAAATGTTGCAAAATACAAATATTTTCACTTTCCTCCTTGGGAGATTAAGAATTGGCAAGATTATTACGGAACCTTTCACCAAAATAACTCACCAATGTCGATAAAAACTGAAGACTTTTTCTCGTCCGTCCTGAATGAAATGAACGGGATAATCGTGATACAAAGATCTTGCTATAAATTTGAGTTGGATCTTCCGTCTCTGCAGGTCAAGGAATTAAAGTATACTGAACGTTACACATTATATATAGGTTACACTAACTATACGTGATGTACGTTTTTTTGGGGGGGTGGTTAATGAAAGTGTTCCAAAACGCGACATTAATTTCTTGACGACCAAATACTTAACATAATTAGTACTGTCCATACAAAACTGTCTGTTACACACTATATTCCAGTTTATTAGGTTAACATTACATGAATATAGTTGAAGAAACTTGCATATAATGCATCGGTATAAATGTATCACCTTACTCACAGAAGGTGGCGCTGTGCGGCCGAAGAAACCACGTGCTATCGTTCCGCCATGTTGTCAAAAATTAATTTTCGGTGTCTTTAATTAAAGCAAACAGTCTTGTTCAAGAAGTCAGTCTACACGAGTGTATTTTCTTATAGCAAAGCCACACCGAGGGGAATCGAACCCCTGATTTTAGCGTTGTAAATCCGAAGACTTACCGCTGTCCCACCGGGGGACTAGTCTATACGAACAAAAACGGATTGTTCAGTTCTTAACAAACATGGGCTTGTCTCAGAAACTTGAACATCAAATACATACAAAAATCCTAGTTCTTCCGGTTTAGAGAAGTCCTCACGTCAACAGGAGCTGTATTAAATATGATAACCAGTTACACGTTTTTTTGTTTTTTTTTTGTCTAATTCTGAGTATAAAAAAAAGGCTTGTCGGTT
>NW_013672825.1:0-4449 GCF_000517525.1 Limulus polyphemus
CCATCTTCGATTATACACAGTAGAGAGACAATTTTATATTTTGTTCTTATCTTTCTTATTATTTTATTTTGAGTTTTGTTTCGTTAATCTCGCGTCATGTTCAGTTTAATTCCAGATTTGTTTTTGTTTTTATTCCGTTAATTCTGTACACAAATCATTTAATAATTTTATTTAATTATTTACCCATTTTGTTTATTTTACGACATTTTTAATTTTCTCACAAACAGTTTGATTCCCGTTCTGTATTTAATTTAATTCTTGTTAAAAGTTTTTGTTTCAACTAGGGCTGATACGATACTATATATCTAGATATTGATGCCGCGATACAATACGTATCTAGATACAAACGTTTTACCAACGGTTTCTTTCAAAGTTTGACAATCTTGACAATACAATTTAATTAGAAACAGATGTATAATGTTAAGAACTTTGAGTTATTTCGTGTAAGCAAATGTAGTTTCCTGCTACAATTGGAAGTAATTCTAGAAAGAAAAAAAAATTATAATTTTGATTTATTTGCTAATTTTTATGGTGGTTACGAGGCTGGACAAATTGACCAACTTTACGTAAAATTAAGATTGTGAATACAATAGGTAGAATATGAAGATTTATCGAAAAAAGGTTGGAAATTTATTTCGAAAGTTTTGTTTTTTTAATTTTTAGATGGAGAAAAGCATTTTTAATCTTAACATGAAAGTCGCTTTATACTAGGATCAGTGACTACTTTGACTCCGTACATTAAAACATTAATTTTTGGCAAAAATACTTTATTATAAATTCTGATTTTTTTCTGTTCTAAAGACTTATAATGTTTACTGAAAGCTTGCCAAATTTCGTGAAGATATATGAATCGTATCGTATCGATACAATCGTATCACGGCTTCATGATACTTACTGATACTCGAATGGTATCGCTATATCACCACACCCTAGTAATATTGGGTGTGCTCAAACAATTCATAGTGACCGTGAAACAGATGAAAATTTGGAACAACTTGATAATATTAATAAAGGTAAGATGTTTGAATACTTTTCTAAAATAAAAATGGAAATACTGGAAATAAATAAACGGAACACGTGTGAAATTAGACAAGCAATTTCCGAATGTAGAATTGAAATGAACGGTCATAAATCACCAGTCGACTTGATGAATTTAATAAAATTATGTCAGAAATAATGGCCAATTAAAAGGAAATTAAACTATAAAATCAAGAGTCTGTATTACAAAATAAGAACATACAACAGGAAACAAACATCTTGAAAGAACCTTGACCTTCAACATTATTCATGAAATATGAATATTAAAAATTCAAGGAGTACCAGAAGTATGAGGAAAAGAATATCAATGAAATTATTCAGAAAGTTCCAAAGGCCGTTAATATCAACATTAAAGACGAAGATATTAAACTGCTCACTGAGTAACACAAGGAAATATATAGAAACTAGGCTGATTACTTTACAATTAAAAAAATGGTTGCAACAAGAAGTGAAGAAAGTGATTAAAACGTTAATGTGAATTATAAAGAATGTCTAGTAGTTATAAACGAATATTTTATACCAGAACCAAAATTTTTCTCAATTACTGAAAATACTGCTAAGAACAAATATTATAAGTTTATTTGGATTAAAAAAGGAAGAATTATAATAAGAAAATCAGAAAATGAAATGGTTTGGTTTGGTTGGAAGGCTATCTGCACTAGCCGTCCCTAATTTAGCAGTGAAAGACCACCCACCGCCAACTCTTGGGCTGCTCTTTTACCAACTAATAATGGGATTTACCGTCACATTATAACACCCCCACGACTGAAAGGGTGAACATTTTTGGTTGGACGGGGATTCGAACCCAATGAAAAGATAATAAAAATTAAAAGTGACCAAGATTTAACTGAATTACGATATAACACTGAAACAATGAATTTCTTTTAAGTTATGTTTGGTTGGACGGGGATTCAAACCCAATGAAAAGGTAATAAAAATTAAAAGTGACCAAGAATTAACTAAATTACAATATAACATTGAAACAATGAATTTCTTTAAAGTTATGTTTAATTGGTGATTCGGGAACTTATAATTGGTGATTCGGGAACTTATAATTGGATTCGGGAACTTATAATTCGTGATTCGGGAACTTATAATTGGTGATTCGGGAACTTATAATTGGTGATTCGGGAACTTATAATTGGTGATTCGGGAACTTATAATTGATGATTCGGGAACTTATAATTGGTGATTCGGGAACTTATAATTGGATTCGGGAATTTATAATTGGTGATTCGGGAACTTATAATTGGATTCGGGAACTTATAATTGGTGATTCGGGAACTTATAACTGATGATTCGGGAACTTATAATTGATGATTCGGGAACTTATAATTGGTGATTCGGGAACTTATAATTGGTGATTCGGGAACTTATAATTGGATTCGGGAACTTATAATTGGATTCGGGAACTTATAATTGATGATTCGGGAACTTATAATTGGTGATTCGGGAACTTATAATTGGATTCGGGAACTTATAATTGGTGATTCGGGAACTTATAATTGGTGATTCGGGAACTTATAACTGATGATTCGTATAAGAATAATTTCTTCGCTAGTTCAAGCATGATTAATGTACTACAATGAATATACGTAGTGTAAAATAAAAATTTTATTTTTTCTTATTTGTCAGCAGTTAATTTAACAGAAAATACAGTTAAATCCATGGATGAAAAAATGGATTATTACAATCTATTGAAAAAAAGAAATTAAATGTACAGAAATATACAAAATGAATTAGCAGCCTATAATGAATTGGTTGAGTTTTAAAATTATAGACGTTATCTAAGTGGGCTTATAAAATGAACTAAAGTTAATTATTAGAAGCAAAAACAATTCATAGTAAAACTAATATGAAAAACAGAGGGACATAATAAATGAGATAACAGGGAGACGCTGACTATGTGCTGAAAGTATTACAGTAAATAATTAGTACATTAAGTTTATTGAACAACCCAAGTTATATTTAAGTTCATTTCATAAATTTTATATTGTTTGTTTTTAATTATGCACAAAGCTACACAAGGGCTATCCGTGCTCTGCCCACCACGGGTATCGAAACCCGGTTTCTAGCGTTGTAAGTCCATAAACATACCGCTGGGCCACTGGGGGGCTAAATTTTATATAAATATTGCCAATGAACTTATAAGTATAAATTGATATAGCTGTTTTAATACAGATAAATTAGATGAAACAGTATAAAACTGAAATAACTGTCAATTCTATGTATCTAATACCAACTGATAAATAAGAAATTAAAACAATAACATTATAAATTCTTTAAAAAATAGAAAAACCGCAGGAAAAAATAAAATTACAGTTGAAATCATTTAAAATAATATTGAACAAATGACTCTAGTAAATACTTAGTACTTAGTTAATATGTCAATGGAAGAAGCAGTTTTATATTGCTGTCATTATACCAAAGTTTAAAGGAGGAAATGAAAGTGATTTAAGTAATTAAAGACTAATTACTTTACTATCAGTCATATCAAAAATTGTTGTGAAGATAGTTAAAGTAAGAATAACCAAATTTTCAGATTCAATAAATGTTTCTCAGATTGTCAGTTTGGATAGCGGAAAATATGTATATAGAAGATGCACCAATTACAGTGATTAATTACAGTGATTAACAGATTAAATCAATTGATTAATGGTGATAAAATAATATATGCTCTTTTTCTAGACATATCAAGAGCTTTTGACATGATTTCGCTTTATAAAATTGGGAATAAGAAGTAAGTTCGTTTCAATCGTGTATATTAAATAAAAAACAAGTAGTTAAAATAAATAATAGTATAAGTGATTAAATGAACCTAACAATTGCTGTACCCCAATGTTCAGTTTTGTGTCCATTACTGTTTCTACTACATTTTTGTGAACTTATGTTTAATGGAGAAATAACAAGTTTTGCAAATGACACAGCGTTAATCTATAAAGTCTGATAATGAGGTCATCAAAAATAATAATGATTTAATAATAATTTGTCATGTTTAAGTGTAAAGAGATTTTCCATCAAAGAACCAAATCAAATAATTCAAAGTGAAGCAATTATTTATCAGAACGTATTAGGTACCTTAGAGTATAATTAGACTATAGTTTAAATTAGAACATATTAAATCAATAGAAAAATCATTAAAGATATCAACAGTAAAGTTTTACTATATAAAACATTATTTATCAGAACGTATTAGGTACCTTAGAGTATAATTAGACTATAGTTTAAATTAGAAGAAACATATTAAATCAATAGAAAAATCATTAAAGATATCAACAGTAAAGTTTTACTATATAAAACATTATTTATCAGAACGTATTAGGTACCTTAGAGTATAATTAGACTATAGTTTAAATTAGAAGAAACATATTAAATCAATAGAAAAATCATTAAAGATATCAACAGTAAAGT
>NW_013672825.1:4984-6972 GCF_000517525.1 Limulus polyphemus
TTTGATAATTACAGTTTGATAATTACAGTTTGATAATCACAGTTTGATAATCACAGTTTGATAATTACAGTTTGATAATTACAGTTTGATAATCACAGTTTGATAATCACAGTTTGATAATTACAGTTTGATAATTACAGTTTGATAATCACAGTTTGATAATCACAGTTTGATAATTACAGTTTGATAATTACAGTTTGAGAATTACAGTTTAATAATTACAGCTTGATAATCACAGTTTGATAATTACAGTTTGATAGTTACAGTTTGATAATCACAGTTTGATAATCACAGTTTGATAATACAGTTTGATAATTACAGTTTGATAATCACAGTTTGATAATCACAGTTTGATAATTACAGTTTGATAATCACAGTTTGATAATTACAGTTTGATAATTACAGCTTGATAATCACAGTTTGATAATTACAGTTTGATAATTACAGTTTGATAATCACAGTTTGATAATTACAGTTTGATAATCACAGTTTGATAATCACAGTTTGATAATTACAGTTTGATAATCACAGTTTGATAGTCACAGTTTGATAATTACAGTTTGATAATTACAGTTTGATAATCACAGTTTGATAATCACAGTTTGATAATTACAGTTTGATAATTACTTTTTCAAAATTAGAATATACTACCACTGTGTAGATTATATAGTTGCAAAACATTAAATAAATTCGCTAAAGATATTCGCAACTGGCGAAATATAAAATCAATATATTAAAGGTGTACTGAAGAACAAGATAATTTAAAACTTTCTAGAGTAAAAAGGAAATATTCAGAAAAATTATTTATATGAAGCATGAAAATTTATAATAATATTCCAAATGAAATAATATCACTCTTTAATAATAAAATACAAATAACAAATCAGTATTAAACAATTGGAGAACTCATATAGAGGAATCAGGAAGTCTATTTATAGTATATATACATAAAAACATGTATATAAAAATTGCACGAGTTGAAGAACATATATTAAATATTATAACATATTCAAATAGGTTTAAATAGCATAAAATGTAAGAAAGGAAACATTAATTAATTTATCTACTGTTTAATAATATATTTATCTATGCCCCAAACGTAAGTAATCTTGTGGATCTTCTTTCTTTTTGGCGGACTTGTCCGGGTGGTTAGGGTGCTCGAATCTCCGTCTCACCAAAAATGTTCGCCCTTTCAGCCGTGACGATCAGTCTCACTATTCGTTAGTAAAATAGTAGCCCAAGAGTTGCCGGTGGGTGGTGATGACTAGCTGCCTTCCCTCTAGTCTTACACTGCTAAATTAGGGATGGCTAGCGCAGATAGTCCTCGTGTAGCTTTGTGCGAAATTAAAAACAAACCAAACAATCTTTCTTTTTATAATATTTGATACTTTGATTCTCTATTTTTATACCTAGTGCATTGTACTTATTTTTTGAATAATTCAATTTGAAATTTAAAGAAAAATGAACAAGTATCTCTATATTTTATTTGTTAAGGTGTAACTCTGAGTCAATTGACATGATTTTAGTATATTCTAATTTAAGCCTGATTTTTGTTTACTTATAACTTATTTTGAGTTGCTTTATATTACTATTGAGTTTGGGTTTTAACTGACTGTTTGAGCCTCGGTGTTTCACATTATGTGTAGGTGTCATAGCATCAAGCATGTGATCGGCAAAATTTGTAGTTAACTTGATAATTCGGCCTTTAACATCCAATTTTAAAGTTTGGGTAAATATACACCTGGAAAAAAGTTAAGCACCCCCGTGTTTTTTTCAAGTGATTCAGATTCGACGTTCTTGTGACTGATTACAAATTACCATTCAATCTAAACGTGTTTATCAAATGAAATTATGCATTATTGGGCACAAGAAAACAAGATTATCACTGTAAAATAACAATTTTTAATTTACATATCATGACATCAAAATATGGACAGTTTTCACGCATAAAATTATCTTTAATAAGTATTGTCAGTGAAAGCTCAAAA
>NW_013672825.1:7941-12847 GCF_000517525.1 Limulus polyphemus
ATATTTGGGGGTGCTTAACTTTTTTCCAGGTGTATATATAAATTGTGATAAGGAAGAGTAGAAGTGTATGATGGGAAATATCATTTTTTATCCTTCCCTAACTAACATGTGGATTTATTGAGAAGCAATCAGGTGTTATTTTCTAAAGTGTTAGGTAAATGTTTCGCATGTGGTTAGAGAAATCCTTGTAAACCAAAATGGGATAAGGTCATAAACTTGTACTAATTTTCTACCTTAGATAAAATTTATGTACTACAATGCTTGTTACATAGGCTTATACTTGTTTGGTCTTGCTTCTGTGTCATATTCTCGAGGCATTGGGTTATACTCGTTTGAAGGAGTAGTACAGAGACTCGTGTTAGTATTATTTCCCTTGAATATGTATGTTTAATGAGAATGATTGCGTATGTAATCTAAGGAATGTGGGATTCTACAATAGGGAACTAATCTGATGTAAAATAGAGTATCTACATGATTTTAGATCTCATTCTAGATCTTGTCTTCATCTGAAATAAAAGTACTTATTACCTACCTCCTTCTCTCGCTCCAGCAGGTAGTTGTTCTTTCATAATGAATCAGAAGACTAAATAGATTAGAAACCAACAGTTACAGTTTATTGAGAATAAAGATTCAGTTTTATTTCTCCACCTGAGTCATCTGCTTTTCCTTTGCTGTCCGTGTTCATTTCATTTCAGATAAAATTTCACGGTAGTTGATGGATACTTGAACTTACCTTCTTTACTTCTGTGCATGTGAATATCATACAGCCGTCCAAAATTTAGAACTGATGACTAGAGGAAGGTATCCATTCAACAGCACCTACCTCCAACACTGCAGTTCTTAACCGAATAGCAGAAGCGTCTGTCACAATTAGTAGCCGAAAGTATAGAATGTGTTCAACAGCATATCGCGACTCGAACCTTGGACATTCTGATCTGCTGCCTATGATACTAGCAATAAACTACAAATATAGTACATCATATTATGTATACATTTTTAGTTTTAGTTTTATAATTAAATGATAAAGATTAAAAATCAGCGTACTATCTCGTCGATCTTGTAACAAAATACAGAATTACTCTTTTGCGTTTATTGGAATGGACATTTTTGTATTGTGAATACGACTTTTTTCATTGCGAAGCTGAGATGTGACATAGCTTGGGACTGCAGATTGAAATATGATTTATGATCTTGATTATAAAACAGTATTTGTTGTCATATTTCATAATATACTAAGTTAAAATTAATCTTTATAAACATAATATATGTTGTTTTATTATTTTTTAGTTTTTTGTGCAAAGCTACACAATTGGAATACTGTGCTCTGTCTGCCACAAAGAATCAATCTCCGGGTTTTAACGAACAGAGTGCAGATAGACCATTATGTGCTAAAATAACAACAACGGCATACTTAGCCAATATTAATTCACATTGTTTGTTTGATCGCGAACTCCCTCCACACTTTTGGAGCTAGAAGGACCAAATTTGGCAGGTAGACTTGAGATGGCCCAAAGGAGGATCCATATTTCTATGGCGTAACCCACTACTATTCACCCATCACGGCATTTGTAGGTACATTAGGATGTCTGGAGGGTTGCTGAATTCGAACTTCGCATTGGAGTTTGATTTCCGCCCCCACCACAACCGGATCTCGGTGTTGTTTCTTAAACTTTATTTATACTACCTAGCGGGTGGTATAAATAAATATTGAATCTAGCGGGATTAAAATTGGCACAACTGGAAAGTATCCTACGGTATTTCTCAGAGTGTACAACCCTTGAGGTAGCTATAGAAGCAATTAATGAAGGTGCTTGATCGGAACATTGGGAGTCTCTGTGAAACATGAGGGGTCTTAGAACCACGCAACGAAATGTTTCTTATCTCTCAAGTAACATATTCAGCCTAAACTATTGCTATTTCGTACCGGAAGAAGAACATGAAATTTTCTTAAATAATTTACTTTAATAATGTGACTTTCCGAGGACACTGATTATTTCTGTGTACTACTAATTCTATGCAATACATTTTTGTCTTCAAACTAACTTTTAAGGCCATACTTGTAATTGTTAAGTTTATTAACACTTGGTGAAATTGAATTAAAGCATCACCATTTCACTATGAGAGATTAATTACATTTCTTATATACGTGATGGAAACAGAGATTTTGTTTACAACTTATTGAAATAAAATCATTGTATTATGCTCTTGTTATGTTTGAAATTAAAAAATAAAAATTTCCAGAATAAGAAATTCTATTTGTTTTGGAATAATTCAAACATACGTACTAACTACAAACATTGTGATCACTAAAGGCTAATAACCAGAACTGAAGGCTAATATTTTTTCATACAGAAACTCTCCAGAAATGGATGATTTTATCTATGTTTTGTTTTTATAAAAATGTTTTGTGCTCATAAACATCCAGCTTTAAAAATATATATCGTCCTGAAAAGGTCAACAAAAAAGGCTTTTCTCGCAAATGAATATAATAATATAAACTGAAGTCACTCTCAAAACTGGATTAACAATTCATTAGCATCTTGCACAAAACAGTTCCGAAACTTGATTAATTTTACTTTCACAACACATAATTGTACGATCAAGCGTTTACACTGGCTCACGTAGCTTTCATGCCCAACAATGTACTGAAAAAAAAATTATTAATTTTGACCTAACATAATTAGTGCCTTCACCTGGTTACTTTTCTGTGGTTTAGAATTCATCTGTGAAAGCACTAAATGCATTCATTTGAAAAGAAATTCGATGCAGCAGTAAAAGCTTTTTAATTTAATTGTATTTCTTTTCACCATGTTTTGTTTCAAAACCAGCATTTTTTCAAACATCTATCAAGAGGGTACTAAAAAAATAGCTATTAACAAAGCATTTAAATAATTACCCATTAGTGTTTTCTTATTTTTAGAAAATCTTTAACGCAGCTTGTTTATTTTGAATAACGTATTTTAATTACCTATATACACCTGTCCAATAAGAAGTGCGTGCTACTTCTGCGTCACTTCCGTCCGGGGAAGTATTTCTGGCTCAGGAGCTAATGTCGCGTGTTAATGAACACTGCAAGAAGCAGTCCGAACCACGATGATGAATATAGTCTCTTGGCTTTGATTGTATGTATATTAAATACCTACGACTAACCGTATACTTGAGAAGGAAACTTCGCGTATATTCTAGGTGCTTACGAGCTGCCTCTACATATTAAACATGGAAAGAAACGAAATTGAGGAAGCCGTGGATAAGTCATCGTGTTATATTACTAGCTCTTCTGGATATCAGCTCTATTCTAAATATTGGTTTCCTGTAGGCCACCCAAGGTAAGGTTTTGTCTAAAAATAATATTGAGGAGTTGAATGTGTGTGTGCATGCATGTGTAATCTGTTTTAACTTATTAAATTGCCCCCTCCAGTGACACACTGGTATGTCTGCGGACTTATACTGCTAGAAACCGGGTTTCGATACCCGTGGTGGGCAGAGCCCAGATAGCTCTTTGTGTAGCTTTGTGATTACTAACAAACAAACAAACTTATTAAATCTACACAATACCGTTATTATTAACTTTACTTTCTGATATTTTGTCCCTTGTAATTTTAACAACGTTTAATTGAACAATTTCTGACACTTTAATATCATGAAGCTTTATAGTCATGAATGCAGAATAATTAGTTTACATAAGAGTGAAAAATAATGTCCGAAAATAATTCCTTTTTTTAATGATGAAGACGATTTTTTCGTATACATTTTTGTTCACAAGTGATGCTATTGCCGTATATGTAACACATTATCTCAAACAAAAGTAACTATGACGTTTATTGTTAAAAGGTTAGGTGAGTTACAATGAAAAGCTTGATGCAGTTCAGTTATCGTCTCTGTCAGCAGTATCGCTAAATATTTCTTCAACAATTTCAACACCCCACATTTCCTTATTTTTCCTTAACCCTACTTTATTAATTATAGATATAATGAAAAATTAAACATGATCTGTATCTGTAGTGTGATACTACTGTAAATTGATTTATTTTGACTTTTGGAAGAGGCATACAATAGTCCCTTTCGGATTCAAAATCTTCTTCAATTCAGATCATGAAATTGTGTTCAGTTCGTAAATTTAATATTTGCAAGACGGGGATATCCCTTGTACTAAATGACATTGGAAACAAAAGAATATGGATCAACTTGGGACACCAGGGCCATCTAAAAAAGGATCTGCAATAAGTTATACCCCAGACGTGGTAAGCAAAATGCAGCGTCTTGTAACAGATGAGAATCCACGAACACAAAAGCCATTGGCCAAACCATACATGTGCCCCTGGCAACAGTACGCAGTGTAATCAAAAAGGATCTTTGTCTGGAAAAGCGCCACAAGTCACAAGTTTACAAGTTACTTCAACGACATATCCGTTCAGCCATCAAACAGCTGGAAAATGAAACAGAAATTCATGCTATTCCATACGAATAGAGTCACCAGCCTATGGATTTCTGTGCGATTGGACTGTTGAAACAAGCACATGGAGAGGCCGAAAGGATTGAAGGTATTTTCAGAATCAGAATTATGTGAATATTCAAAAAGTAATTTCTAACTTGAAGCAGTCTGGCTAGTAATGGCACCCTTACATAAATTCTTATTATGTGAATATTCAAAAAGTAATTTCTAACTTGAAGCAGTCTGGCTAGTAATGGCACCCTTACATAAACTCTTATTATGTGAATATTCAAAAAGTAATTTCTAACTTGAAGCAGTCTGCCTAGTAATGGCACCCTTACATAAACTCTTATTATGTGAATATTCAAAAAGTAATTTCTAGCTTGAAGCAGTCTGCCTAGTTATGGCACCCTTACATAAACTCTTATTATGTGAATATCCAAAAAGTAATTTCTAACTTGAAGCAGTCTGGCT
>NW_013672825.1:13498-21535 GCF_000517525.1 Limulus polyphemus
ACGTGTGATATAAACTACAGTATTTAAGACAAGTATTATACAGACTACTGTATATAAGAGACATTAATAGTGGAAAGTATTATATATTATAAATATGTACGATAGACACCACTGTATATAACTGACATTTATGATAGAAAGTATTATATATTATAAACATGTATGATAGACAACACTGTATATAATGTATCATACATACATAATAGACATGTGTGTATTACATTCTACTGTATATATACATATATGATACAGACTACTGTATATAATAGACGTGTCATACACGCTACTCCATAAAATAGACATGAATTACACATAGTACTGTATATAACAGAAATGTATGATACATACTTCTGGATATAAAAGACGTGTGACACAAACTACTGTATTTAATGGACAAGTATGATAGAGACTACTGTATTTAATGGACATGTATGAATCAGACTACAGTAGATAATAGACATATGTGATTCATTCTACTGTATACAATAGACTTGTATGATACAGACTACTATATATAATAGAAATATATGAGTACTGTATATAACCGACATTTATGATACACAGAACTGTATATAAAATATATATGTGTGATACAGACTACAGTATATAACAGACATGCCTGATATAGAATACTGTACATAACCGACATGTATAATACAGAATGCTGTATATAATAGACCCGTGATACAGACTACTGTGTATTATAGAGATAATAACACAGACTACTGTATTTAATAGGTATATGTGATCGAGAATACAGCATAAGATAGACCTGTGTGATAGGGACAACTGTATGTAACCGAGATATATTATACAGACATTATATAAAAGAAATATATTATAAAGAGTGCTATATATATAATACACAAGTGTGGTACAGACCACTGTACATAATAGACGTGTATAATATTACTACTGTATGTAATAGACATGTATGATACAGACTGCTGTACATAGTAGTCATGTGTGGTACAGACTATTATATATATATACATATTAGACATATGTGGTACAGACTACTGTATGTAATAGACATGTATGATACAGACTGCTGTACATAGTAGTCATGTGTGACAGACTACTGTATGTAATAGATTTGTTTGAAGGAAACTGCAGAATGTGACTGCTATATAATATAGACATTTATAATAGAGACCATTTTTATATAATCAACATGTATGATACAGAATACTGTATATAATAGATTAATTTATGCAATAGAGATGAGTGATAGACTAGTGTTTAAAATATAGATGTATAACCTACAGTACTGTATATAATAGACATTTGTGGTGCAGACACTACAGCATATATTAGATGTGATGGAGACTACTGTATATAATAGGCATGAGTGATACAGATTACTGTATGTATAATGGACATATATAATACCAACTGCTGTATATAAAAGACATGTATGATAAAGACTACTGTATGCTCCCTAGAGGCACAGCGGTATATCAACGGACTTATACCACTAGAAACTTGATTTCGATACCTGTGTTTGGCAGATATGTGTAATTTTCTGCTTAATAACAAAGACTACTCTATATACAGCGCCCCCTGTCTTCACCCCCTGTGGTGGTAATCAATTTTAGTTATTTTCTTGTAAAAGACATAACTCAAATTGCCAAAAATATTTATTATATTAATCTGAGACCAGTTTTTTAAAAATTACAAAGAACAAAAGGTACATTGTTACTCAATTTAGTGATATAACACAAAAAAAAGCCTGAAAACACGTGTTGCAAAAGTTTTCACCACCCTCAGCTTTTACCATCGTTGTTTTATCTTTACGTCACTACTCTGCTAAAGTAAATAAAAATGACTCTCTACAACTCTATTAGATACCAAAGTATATTATAGAGCCATGTGAAAAAAATACTTTAGATCATATAGAGCCATCAGTATTGGTTTATGTAGAATGAGTTATTAAGTGGTTAGGTTTCTATCACAACTTGATAAATATAGTTTTTATACCCTAAAAAGAAGCATAAGGCAAGAGGATGTTTAATAGTGTTTTATTTCACTTTTTGCGATGAAATTAGTCACTGAAAACTGTCACTGGCATACCAATGTAAAAACCTTCTTGAGTAAAGTATAACTTTTTCATTTACTTCAAATTTTAATGCTCTTCATTTATCACATTTCAAGATAGATAAATTTCAGTCTGTGTGTGTATGTGTGTGTGTGTGTTTATCTAATATCAAAGCCACGTCAGACTATCTGCTGTGTCCACCGAGGGGAATCGAACCCCTGATTTTAGCAGTGTAAATTGTAGACTTTTGTAATATCTACAAGGAATATGATTAGTTAAAAAGCCTTTTGCAATTTTTATACAGCTTACGAAATAATGAAACACTTTAATCTTACAGGCTTGATTCGTAAATTATTAATGTATTACTTACTTACAGCAAAGAAAGAAAAACATTGCCAAAACTTACTGCAAAGACTTGTATGACATTCAAACATTCATTTAGATTTATGACGCCATTTTTCTGGAGTCAAATAGTATTTTATTTTACTTTTCGCAGATGAAATTGGTAATGTTCCCCAACTTACAACACTACAAAACGGGTTTCGATACCCGTGGTGAGCAGAGCACAGATAGCACATTGTGTAGTTTGTGCTTAATTACAACCTTCCTGAGTAAAGTATAACTTTTTTAATTTACTTCAATTTTTAATGCTCTACCTTTATAACGTTTCAAGATAGATACATTTTGGCTCTACAAAATTGATAAATACTGTAGACATGGAAATTAGTAGCTGAGAAAATAATGTAGACACTTTTTCCAGCCTATTTTGTTTACTTTTTTTTTAGAGTCTCTAGTTGTAGGATTTAACATATGATATTTACATTTTGATTCAACTTGTTTCTGTACTTTTTTGACGATCTATATTGCCCTTTATAAATTAACAATTTTTAATTATTTTGGTTCTTAAGTTTTTATGTCCATTTAGAGAGAATACATTTTAAGCTACAATCATACATTCAGTTGAATGTTACATGTTTTTTAACAGTTTACTGATGGATTGGTGTCTTTTCTGCCCATCCATTATTTATTAAGCTAAGTGGTTTTGTGCCTGAGGTTTGTGTAAACACGCATTTAACGAACGTTGTAGAGTACAAAGAAAGTCGTTCACAACAACATCGCATATATTTTTTATAGCCACTTAAATCAACTTTCAATGAAAAATAATCAACGTTTTAAATCTGTCATGGACATTTGTAGGGTTTCATATAGTATATATGTCTAGGTTTTGGTGCAAATACTCAGTCGAGTTTGCTGTAGGCTGATGAAACAATAATAATAATAATAAGATACACACCCACAATTTCAGCGAAAATCAATAGAATAAATCGTCCACTGTTAGAAAACTCATTGAAATAGTCGCAGAAAAGCACGTAAAGAGAAAGTACATCAGCGAACTCGAGAAATGATGAATCCTCAACGTGGTAAGTACATCAGTCAGCGAACTCGAGATATGATGAATCCTCAGCGTGGTAAGTACATCAGCGAACTCGAGAAATGATGAATCCTCAACGTGGTAAGTACATCAGCGAACTCGAGAAATGATGAATCCTCAACGTGGTAAGTACATCAGCGAACTCGAGAAATGATGAATCCTCAACGTGGTAGTTTCCAATTAATGCACTATAAGTTGCTCAAGTTATTTTCTAATTAATGTGCATCAGTAAAACACGAATTATTGTTCAGGTATGAGTAAAGTATTATTAGCCATTTCTTCTTTAGCAGCTTGTAAAACTATAATCAATAATAATAAGGCTGTTATAAATATACACATTGTTTACTCTAGTATAAAGGTGCTTTTATATTTCCGCGATGCTTGATTGGCTTCGAAGAGCTTATGCTGGTAGCGAAAAAGAACTTGAAAATTTTACAGGGTGGAAATTTCGACTTTCAAGAATCAACTTAAAAATAGCCCTACAATCTTGACAGAAGTTTGTTTAGTAGTTATGCATAGATTTTGACGCAGTATACGTAGCCGTTTTTGCTGTAGGCTTCGGTGCTTGAATGGCTTTGAAAAAAAACTTGACCAGTAGCGATGAAAAACTGATAAAATCTATATTTCTCTTTCAAAAAACAACATAAAAATAGTCCTATGAGATAGTACTTTATTTAGTATGCTATAAAAGGTTTTGGTGCAATATATCACGCCTTTTTTGTATAAATATATAAAAAGAAGTATTACAAACGGGCCGTTTTGAGCGTATTTTCTTTTCCTAACACGCGTGTTTTTTGTGCATTTTTACATGTGTAAAGCCTTAGCAGTCAATAGTAAAGTTTTAAAGTGTTGTTTGAATTAAATTTTTACTGTTTAAGGTGATTTTTGCTCGAACGTTCTGTTAGGGTTTTGTGCAATTCCTTGCGATCCCTATTATGAATCACTAATCTATTTTTCGTCACCTCTGTTTCTCTGTTAATCCAACTTAGGTTTCTTATTTTATTTAACAAACTGAACCAAATCGTTAAATGGCTAATATGTATGTTTTTGTGTTTGCTTGCATTATTCAATCATTTCTGCACTTTGGATTCATTAAGTAAAATTGCTTAACAAGTGAACTGTCAACTGTAAGACGATTCAAAGTAAAACCATTTTCTCCTAATAAAGTATTGCTTGTGCATTTATGACGAGTAAAAAGTCTGGCTGACGAATTCAGTGATTGGTTCAGTGAGTCTGAACACAGAGAATTTGATTTATTTTCTGAATTCACACATGCATGATGATTTATGTTATTTTTAAAGCGAAAACCTCGGAAGGAACTCGCCAACTAATTACATGAATATACAATATAGTTTTGCGAGTTTCGTAACTACGCCTTTTTGACGTTTAAAAGGGAGAAAATAAAAAAAAGAAAACCAATCGACAGAATATGAGGAAACGAAGAATTAAATGTATCACTCAATAACAGAGTTTACGTAATAATTTTAATAATATTTAGTTATTCTTAGATGAAAATATCATTAATTTGTTTCTCTAGCTGTCATCAGATAGATGTTCACTGGCATCTATCATTTTATTAATTTATTTTACTATTTACAGTAAAACAGTTAATGAAATAATAGTAGAATTAACTTAGCAAGATATATTCCGTGAATAGGTTACATTTCATGCTGGAAAACGTGCATTAAGTGTCCCATAATTTCTCCGACTCCTAAACCTATACGACCTGCAATATTTGAAAACATTAAAGTTTAAATGTGATGTTCTTGGAGAGTATAAAGCATGAGCTAACACTTCACTTGACTTTTGTTTGTTTGTAATTAAGCACAAAGCTAACACAATGGGCTATCTGTGCTCTGCCCACCAGAAACCAGGATTCTAGCGTTGTAAATCCGCAGACATACCGCTGTGCCACTGGGGGGCTTCACTGGACTTACCATCTAGTTATGAAAGATTTTCAAATGACTGTATAATTTTTTGTCTACAGTCGATGTTCCTTTGAGAGTGCAAAGCTTGAGATAACATCTGAGTTGACTTACAATATAGTTATAGAAGATGTTTAAATTATTGTATGTCTATATTTGATATTTCTTGGAAAGTTAAGGCATGAGCTCAAACCTCAATTGACTTATCACCTAGTTGTGGAGATACTCTTTTGTCAGTAGATTTATTAATATGCATTTTGAGAACATTTAATTTCTACTCCCAGCACAAACAAGCAATGGCTTTTTTTAATGTAGTCATTCATCATGGCACGGCATAGCTAGGTGGTTAGGGCGCTCGACTCGCAATCTTAGGGTCGCGGATTCGAATCCCCGTCCCACCAAAAATGCTCACCTTTTCAGCCGTGGGGGCATTATAATGTGACGGTCAACCTCACTCTTCGTTGGTAAAAGAGTAGCCCAAGAGTTGACGGTGGGTGGTGATGACTAGCTGCCTTCCCTCTAGTCTTACACTGCTAAATTAGAGACGGCTAGCGCAGATAGTCCTCGTGTAGCTTTGCGCGAAAATAAAATAAAAACAAACAGAACAAATAATTCATCATCGGCATATTGAATGTGCTAACCAAAAGTGAACAATTAAAAACTAAGGGACAGGAGCTAATCGCATAAACTGACAGTCACAAGAGTTAACTTAACATAATTCATTCTTCCATGTTAAAATGATTTATCAACACAAACAAAGCAAATATGAAGTGTATAAAGAATCAATTTTATATATAGCGTGGAGGTGTAAATTATCAACTCGCGAGATAATCAATGCTATTGTTGTTCAAGTGACAAAGAAAAAACATTGGACAAAGCTGTTTTATGTGCTAATACTGACAAACTTTCTATTTTCGAAATCCGTTTCGACTACAGGAAAGAAAATATCGCATATAACACTAATTCTAGCATATCTATGAACGTGCAAAAGTATTCACCTCCTGTGCTGGTAATTCGTTTGAGTTATTTTCTTGTGAAAGACATAACTCAAATGGCCAAAAATATTTAATACGTTAATCTCAGACCAGTTTCTAATGATTACAAAAAACAAAAGATGCATTCTTACTCAATTTAGTGATATAACACAAAAAATCTTGAAAACACATATTACAAAAGTCTTCATTCCCTAACATGATTATACAGTTAATATTTGGTTGAACCTCCTTTGGCAGTAATGATAGCTGAAAGTCGTTTTGGATAACCCTCCACAAGCTTTGCACTGTATACTGGAGATATTTTTCCCACTCCCGCTTGCAGATACCCTCCAGTTCTTGTAAGTTGGAAGGATGTCTTCGATGCACACTCCTGCTTGCAGATATCCTCCAGTTTTTGTAAGTTGGAGGAATGTCTTCGATGCACACTCCTGCTTGCAGATATCCTCCAGTTCTTGTAAGTTGGAAGGAATGTCTTCGATGCACACTCCTGCTTGCAGATATCCTCCAGTTCTTGTAAGTTGGATGATGCACAACAGAGGATCCTCCAGTTCTTGTAAGTTGGAGGATGCACAACAGAGGATGCTCCAGTTCTTGTAAGTTGGAGGAATGTCTTCGATGCACACTCCTGCTTGCAGATATCCTCCAGTTCTTGTAAGTTGGAGGATGCACAACAGAGGATCCTCCAGTTCTTCGATGCACAGCAATTGAAGTCTCTCTACAGATTTTGGAGTGGATTTAGGCCTCAGATTTGGCTTGGTCAGTCAAGGACTTTAATTTGGTTCCTCTGAAACCATTCTTGGGTTGCCTTTAATCTGTGTTTGGGATCATTGTCGTGTTGAAATGTAAACTCTCGATCGAGTTTTAGTTTTTCAGCTGACTTCTTCAGGTTTACCTCCAACATCTGTGTATATTTTGCACTGTCCATGATCCCTTGAATGTGTAAATGTTCTCCAGTGCCAGCTGCAGAAAAACATCATCACAGCATTATTGACCCACCACCATGCTTGACAGTTGGGATGGTATTTGCCGGGTCATGAGCAGTATTGGGTTTCCACCATACATACCATTTGTCAGTTAACCCAAAAAGTTCTATTTTGGTATCATCTGACCATAGAACTTTCTGCCACATTGTTGTAGAGCTATTTAAATGTTAACGGGCATCGTCCATTCGTGATCTAAGATGCATCTTCTTCAGTAGTGATTCCTTTCATGCCACCCTACCATACAAGCCTATTTTGTGTAAGGTACGTGATATTGTCGAGGTGTGTACAGCAACCCCAGTTGTTGCTATTGAGGTCTGCATCTCCTTCAGTGTCACTGTTGGTTTGACAGTCGCTTCTCTGACGATTTTTCTGCTTGTTCGAGTGCAGACTTTCTTAGGGCGACCTGATCTGGACAAGGTTGAGGTAGTGTGAGACACTTTCCATTTCTTCACAACCAATTTTACAGTAGTTAATGGCACATTGAGAACCTTTGAAACTGATTTATAGCCTTCTCCGGAATTATACTTCTGAACAATCTTCTCTCTTAGGTCTGTAGAGTTCTTTTCTCATCATTCTCAATATGTAGCAGTAATTCAAATTTTAGCATTCAAAACTTTATTGTATTTTGTGGCTATATTTATCAAGTTGTGATAGAAACCTAACC
>NW_013672825.1:22535-29891 GCF_000517525.1 Limulus polyphemus
TAAGCCCTGCTTACTATAATTACTAGAATTGTAAACTCTAATAAATACTTAACATGTACAGTCTTATACCGTAGAAAAAATACTGATGAATTACTTTACAGGCATTTTAGTTTTACCACTTCCACAATTCTGTCCATAATTCCATCTAAACCAAGGCTCATAAGACGTCTTTTTCTCTTGCCATTAGTAGAAACTATTCCAAGTGCTTTTGGGTTACACGGCTCTTTAGTCGCTTCTTCATAACCTTCAAGGTGAAGAAACTTCTCTTAAAGACAGCTTTTGTGAAAGACAGAGTCAATAGAAACTTGAAAACCAGGTCAATCACATTATAGGCATCAGTCAAAAAAACTTTATCACCAAGCACTTGATAGCAACAAACAACACAGTTCGTACATGTGAAGCATTGCCTATTCACCATACGTCCTCATCCTACTCCTTACTCTAGTCTTCTCTAGATGTTTCTTTTACCACCCTGACCCCATATTCTTCTGGTGTTGATCTCTTCAGCTTGTTCCAATGTAAAGCTAGTCTGATTAATTCACATCCTAAATTTTTCGCCGTGACTCTTTCGTCAAAAACTAGCAAACGTTTACAGATCTAGTGTCTGATTTATGTCAGTGTCAGATGTTTATAGTAGCCGCATTTTTTTACAGTTGGGGTCTGTGACTTAATGGCAATAAATTTCAACAATAAACAAACAGCACACAATCCATTTGTTTTCAAATAATATATCAAAACAAGTCAAACGTATATACAAATATTCGTTACACAGTCAATCTCTACAGTTGTATCAAGAGCTCTAAATAATCGTCTCTTTTCGTCAAAGCCCACACAGGTTGGTTCAGTTTCTTTGGAACGCAGTTGGCAAGACGAATTATTTTTCTCTGCCCTGTTATTACAATACAATCGATGATAAGTTCACTTACGTTACACTGTTGGTTACCACAGTTGTATCCAGAGCTTTAAATAATTGTCTCTTTTCTTCAAGAGTCCACACAGGTTTGTTCAATTACCTGAGAACATAATTGACAAGACAAATAATTCTCTTCTGTCTCTGTCATTACACGGCTTTTTAAATATCGACATTGAACCTCGTACTCTTCTTCTGTACAGCAACTCAGAGGATTAAAATCCTGTATTTGCTTGAGGGACGTGGTCAAGTGGTCTCTCCTGGCACATCTTCTTCAGCATACTTCATTGACTCTCTCTCAAAGTCCATTATATTTGGGGTTTTATGGGTTGATAAAGAGTTGCCTAGAGCTGATGAGTCTGCACACTTCTTGCATCGGTTCTGAGGTAAACTCGGTGCCTCTGTCACTCAAGACTTCTTTTGGAAAGCCTACTCTACAGAACATTTCCAGGAGGGCTTCTGCTACCCTTTCTACCTCTATCTTCGGCAATGCTATGGCTTCTGGGTAACATGTCACATAGTCGACTACTTTCAGCACATATCAGTTTCCCTTGTCAGATAAAAGTGCTAGTAGTTCAGTCGAGTCCAAGCTTTTCTGCTGAATGGCTCTTCTAAGAGGCATCTCACCCAGTGGCACCTTGTCTACCATCCCTCTAGGTATGATTCTTTGGCAGATGTCACGTGACCTGTAGAATCTGGTCACATCTTCAATGACTCCTGGGCAATGGAAGTTGCTGATGAACCTGTACACCATCTGCTTTGCTCCTAGTTGTCCTCCCACAATCAACTTGTGATTCAACTTCATCACTTGAGTCCAATATTCTGTTGGTACTATGATTTGTTTAATTTCTCCCGTATAACTGCCTTGATAGATCCAGTACAGCATTCCATTTTGATCCTTTAATCTGTAGGTCCTCTTTCCTTTGGTCTTGTGCTCTACTTTCTCCCTGGCACTCTCCCAAAGTTTCTGCAGTGAAGGGTCTTTCTTCTGTGCTTCTTTCAGTTTCCATAGACCTACATTCGGGATGTCACTTTTTGAGAATTGAAAGGTCTTGATGTCTTTCTTGCTCTTGTGGTGACATCAAATGTTTCATCAGTCTTCTTTCTTTTTGGTTCCTCCAAACTTCTACTGGTATATTTCAATTACCAACTCATAGATGGATGCCTTCATACACATGACCCCAAGATCTCCCACATAGTATGGAGTGTTCACCTTTATTCTTGCTATGGGAAACTTTCTCACTGTCCCATCAATCAGCACACACAGATGTACCTTGCTTGTCATCTGGTCATCAGATACTAGACTAGTTCTCACTGCTGCACTACTGCATACATTGTCTCGTAGGACCTTCACTTTCTTGTTCCTGATGAAGCTTTCACCTACTGGTATATTGCGATTTATTTGCACCTCTCGATATTTGTCACATGCTCTAATAACCACTAGCACTGTTGACCCATTTGCTAACTACCTGACCATCAGTTGTGGGCTGTTTAACCATGGAAATAGCACTTCCTTCTAGTGGTGAATCTGATTTGTTTTCTCTATTATGTTTCTTCTGGCAGCAGCATCCATGGTGATAGTCACTCTTTTCTTGTTTCTTATCAGCACCATCTTTGTAGGTAGCTCCAACTGCTTTCTTTTCAAAGTTCTGCTGTTGCTTGTTGGTGATAGACTTGCACTCGTTTGCAATGCATCGTATTTTATAACAAATATAGCATCTCTTATCTCTGTCCATTGAGTTCTTATGAAGAAGAGTTCGCGTATTAGTTCATACCATTTCAGCAAGGCCACTTTTAACTTGTCATAGTCCATGGCATCTTCTGACATCATGCCTGTATATACTTGTAAGCCTTTTTCGATGAGAACTTGGCTGAAACAGACTGCCCAGTCGGAGTTGTCGCAGTTCTGACTTTGGGTGAATCTTTCATACCTCTCCATAAAAGCATTCATGTCGCCTTTCTGTTAATCAAATTTGTGCAGCTTAGTTGTCATTCTTGGGTCCTTCATCTTTCTGTTGGATGAGCTTGATAAATGCAATTTGTGCTTTCATTCTTTCTATTTCCAGTCTCTCTTCTATCTCCTTCACTATTTTCTCAATCTTTGCTTTTATTCTCTCTCTCTCTCTCTCTATTTCCAATCTCTCCTTTCTCGCCTTTTCCTCAATTTCAATTTGTATTTTTATTCTCTCTTCTCTGTTGATGCTCTTCTCTTTCTTGGTCTTGTTGTTGTTTAGCATACTCTCATATATTGCTATCTTTGAGCCCAAGCTGTTCATCTCTCTCTATCCACTTATCAGAATGAGTAGACATGATTGTATAGTGTGATTGTAATCTCCATACTATTTTCGCCACCAATAGAGTTGTGTATATGTAGGCCTACTTATACTGTCATTCACTTATTTTTTACCGCCTTTTACTACTGTCCAATCCTAGCTGGCTCGCTAATGTCAGCTGTTTATAGGGGCCGCAATTATTTACAGTAGGGGTCTGTGAAATGTTGGCGATAAATTTCAACAATAAATAAACAGCAAACAATCGACTTGTTTTAAAATATTTTATTAAAAGAAGTCAAATGTTTATACAAATGTTCATTAGACAGTTAAGCACCATCCTTGTATCCAGAGCTTTAAATAATCATCTCTTTTTCTCAAAGTCCACACAGGTTGGTTCAGTTTCTTTTGAACACAATTGGTAAGACGAATTATTCTTCTCTGCTTTGTTGACCCAGCATGGCCAGGTGGTTAGGGCGCTCGACTTGTAAGCTGAATGTCGCGGGTTCGAATCCCCGTCCCACCAAACATGCTTGCCCTTTCAGCCGTGGGGGCGTTATAATGTTGCAGTCAATCCTACTATCCTACCGCCAACTCTTGATCTATTCTTTTACCAATGAAAATTGGGATTCATTGTTACATTATAAAGCCCATACAGTTGAAAAAACGATCATGTTCGGTGACGGGAGGAAGTATTTTGATAATGGTGAAGTCAAATATGCGCATGAAAATTTTTAATTGTGACAACTATATCATATTTAGGTAGCGATTCTTCAAAAAATTTCATCTTTACGTGCACGTCAAGCTTAGACTTGAATCCTTGCTAATGTGACAAAAAATCAACGTATAAAACAGAATCTGTGTCTGTGAAAAAGATTCGTAAACTTTTCTTTGACGTGAGTGTCCTGATTAAGATTTTCCCAATTTACTCGATTGTTGCCATGACTCCCGAATAAACATTGCGATGTCGTCCATCAAACTGAATAACGATGCATTGAAATCGTAACGTTTGTAGCAACTGCCACTACTAAATTCAGTAAGTGTGCATAGCACCTGATATGAATTTACTACGGGGACTATGTTGATAGTGAAACATCGTAGTGTATTGTTATTGAAATCGTAACGTTTGTAGCGACTATGTTGATAGTGAAACATCGTAGTGTATTGTTATTGAAATCGTAACGTTTGTAGCGACTATGTTGATAGTGAAACATCGTAGTGTATTGTTATTGAAATCGTAACGTTTGTAGCGACTATGTTGATAGTGAAACATCGTAGTGTATTGTTATTGAAATCGTAACGTTTGTAGCGACTATGTTGATAGTGAAACATCGTAGTGTATTGTTAGTACATAGTTGCTGCTTCATCAGTTGAGTTGACAGGGCGTTTCGTATTTTAATTTTGCATAACTTAAGAACCCGAATTACAACAGAAACAAGTCTTCTGCAGCTAAAGATCTATTAGAGCCTCTCATGAATATGTTCTGCTACAGACTGGATTGATAATAGAGCAATGATCTTTTGATATGATTTCATGAGATGTAAGAACATCCCAACTTTCCTCACCTCTTTGCAGCGGATTCTTGAATAAGCTGTCGAATTGCTTCGATAAGAGTATTAACTGTAGTTTAAGATAAGAGTATTAACTGTAGTTTAAGATAAGAGTATTAACTCTAGTTTAAGATAAGAGTATTAACTCTAGTTTAAGATAAGAGTATTAACTCTAGTTTAAGATAAGAGTATTAACTGTAGTTTAAGATAAGAGTATTAACTCTAGTTTAAGATAAGAGTATTAACTCTAGTTTAAGATAAGAGTATTAACTGTAGTTTAAGATAAGAGTATTAACTCTAGTTTAAGATAAGAGTATTAACTCTAGTTTAAGATATCAAATTTTGAGTGGTTCTCTGCTCTTTCCGCCCGAGTAATGCAACTCTTTGCTTTTTTATATGCAATCGCTTATTGTCGCACATAAACTTTGTACTTAATAAGAAATAGAGCAAACTCCAAAAATTGACCATGATATACAGAACATCTTTTAGAGTGCAAGCAACCTCTGATTTGTTCCCCAAAGCTGAGTCCGCACTTGCCAATAACTTTTACAATAATTTTCACCCCTTTTATGAAATAGTACATTATCAATAATTGCTCTGCTGAAATTCAAATATAAACTTTGTCACAACTTCTGTGCATGACATTTTTTATGCTTCAATTCTCTGATGAATATTTCTCCAGTTTTTTTCATTCCTTCAATAAACGGATTTGTTACAGAACTCTTAGCAAGTGCCAGACAGAATGAGCAAAATACAACATTTCTACACATAGGCTATCCACTTGCAGTTTGTTACTACACATAGACTATCCACTTGCAGTTTGTTACTACACATAGACTATCCACTTGCAGTTTGTTACTACACATAGGCTATCCACTTGCAGTTTGTTATTACACATAGGCTATCCACTTGCAGTTTGTTACTACACATAGACTATCCACTTGCAGTTTGTTACTACACATAGGCTATCCACTTGCAGTTTGTTATATCCTTGCGAAGAGATCTTTTTTTATTATAGGATCACTTATGTTTTGTTGTGAGAGATAATTAAAACAAAGTGAGCTGATGTATATTAGGCAAAGTAAATAAACGTAGATTTTTGTTTCTGGGATTTCGCACAAAACTACCAAAAGTTATCTGCTATATCTGGGATTTGTGATAGTTAATTAAGCAGTTAAGATTTGGGCGTCTTGTTTTGCCTGAATAGTTTATTTTGTTATACCATATCTGCTATATCTGGGATTTGTGACAGTTAATTAAGCAGTTAAGGTTTTGGCGTCTTGTTTTGCCTGAATAGTTTATTTTGTTATACCAAGCGCAAAGTTTTTCTCACCATAGACGTCTGTTAGCTCATCACAGACTGGCTTCCATATCTTTGTGTTTCATATGGACGGTACAACACATGTAGACATGTGCTTGATTTTATGAACATCAATACTAAGCTCCGCAAATTTCGGAGGGTCGCGCTTCAAGTTGCTGAAGAGAAGTAGTACCGAAGATATGTCCTTCAGTTGCTCTTCCTGAAATACTTGAGTGATTATATGTAGTGTTTATCTACCAAAACATTTGCTAACACTTTTATGGTTTGTCGTCTCTGCTCCTGCAATAGCTCTGACTGCTGTACGGTGTCTAGGATCAGGACATATTTCTCACCGAATGGCCAGATAATCCGTCGGTATTTCCTGAGCGACGTGCAACCATATCTATCGGATATATTAAGCCCATCAGTTATTTCGATTACCACATCATATATATATATGTTGCATATCATTATTCAACTGATGAGTTTCTAAGTTATTTGTGTTTGAATGAAGAACGAGTTATCTTAACGAAGCTAAATATTGTGAAGAATTGGTTACTTGTAAATTGAAGACGCAAATATTGTAATGCTTTTCAACTCTTGTGGTTAATCAAGCCATTTTTCTACTTTTATTCTGTTATCTTGATAACAGCAGTTGATATTTTTATAATATTTTAAGGTTTCTTATCTATACATATACCAAAACATAATAGAGCAGCGGAGGGTGTAATTCAACAAGCTCAACATGTATTATACTGCTTTATCTACTGAGTTAAAAAAAAAGGATGACCTGAGATATGACAGTCATAAACTATAAACACTGTTATACATATTAAAACTAAAAGTATACACGTTATATATTTATATATCATTTGCATAAAACTAGAATAAAATAAAAACATAAACTTTTACCGAGAAACTTCTAGCATTCACCAAAATAAATAATACACCTACGATATCGTGTGAATATCTCTGGTTTTATACTATAAACTTTTTAAAAAATCTCGGGTATTCTATCTCTTGATATTTGATCACTCATTCTGCATACTCAGTAAGAGTTCTTCGTTCGTTTGTAGTTAACCACAAAGCTACAAAATGGGCTATCTGTGCTCTCAGTAAGAGTTCTTCGTTCGTTTGTAGTTAACCACAAAGCTACACAATGGGCTATCTGTGCTCTCAGTAAAAGAGAGAGAGGCTTAAGTTCTCAAGTTAAACACAAAGCTACACAATGGGCTATCTGTGCTCTCAGCAAGAGTTCTTCGTTCGTTTGTAGTTAACCACAAAGCTACACAATGGGCTATCTGTGCTCTCAGCAAGAGTTCTTCG
>NW_013672825.1:30836-32069 GCF_000517525.1 Limulus polyphemus
TGCTCTCAGCAAGAGTTCTTCGTTCGTTTGTAGTTAAACACAAAGCTACACAATGGGCTATCTGTGCTCTCAGCAAGAGTTCTTCGTTCGTTTGTAGTTAAACACAAAGCTACACAATGGGCTATCTGTGCTCTCAGCAAGAGAGAGAGGCTTAAGTTCTCATCTCGAAGGAGATGTTTACACGCAATAGGACTTATGAATGTTTTTCTTAAAGTAGATTTAAACTGCACGTTTTTCTTGCAGTTATTTTAATTTTGTTATACGGACGAAATATCTAGGTTTTTATTTTTGCGAGTAAAATTAAAGACAAACTGACCTGTAAACATTGAAAATTATTTACCGATTCCATATAATCTACAGAAGCTGCCGTGATAACTTTAACACAGTATTTCTATTCTATTTTTGAATGAATTATTTAATAATACAAGTAAGTAACGCGCTAGAGTTTAATTGAAGAAAAATAATAAATCAAAACTAAATCACTTAACATTTGATATTTGCGTAAAGCCGTTCAAGGACTTTCGGCTCTTGACGTCTCTAATTTTGAACTGATAAACAGCTAGTCCCCTGCAAGTATTTATTTGTTACCCTCTCCATAACATAGAGGCTATATTAAAAACACGCTTACATAGCTACGTATCTTGACATGTACACATTTTAATGTGTATGTGTTTATGTAAATCTTTCTTAGACATTTCACGCTACTCTTTTTTTCCCTATGATGAATCTAAATTTGAATACGTGGGTATGTATATGTGTGTGTATAATATGCATACTAGTGCTTACAGAGTCTACTTATGATACATAAATGTTAGTACAATTTTATTTTGTGAGCTTGATATTATAGAATATTAGTGTAATAAAAGCCCTCGTCATTCTGTATGTTAGCAATTAGAAATCTACCAAAAAACAAAACAAAAAAAACGCTGCTTTAAAGCACCTGAAGTAATCACCAAAGGAAACTAACTCCTGCTTTTAAATCTTTATCTGTTAACATTTCTACAACGCTTGCTTCAAAACACATCAGCTCAACAAACGCGCCAGCTTTCCGGAAGTCTTGTAATTTAGTTCTTGGGCGTCGACTCTCTTGTTACTTTTAGCAGTATCGAAGTATTTACAACATATTGTTACGTCTCCGTTCGTTAGTTAATTTTCCGTAAATTCGTTCCGACGAAACTTTAGCGACACAAGTCCTTTCTTAAGTAAAACTGGTTTATTCTTTCTGAATATAAC
>NW_013672825.1:33069-36509 GCF_000517525.1 Limulus polyphemus
TCACTAATAGCCCAAGCTACAGTCGTAGCTTCCTGATTTGGTATTGCATATGCCTCAGGTCACTTGGTGAAATAATCCATCACCACACAAATGTACTTGTTTCCAGCACGAGTTTGGGGCAGAGGACCTGAAATGTCGACGGCTACTCTTTTCATTGCTGCATCAACTTGATATAACTTCATTTGAGCACGTCCCTTATGCTTGGGTTCTCTTTTAGCACAACATGTACTGCATGTTCTGCACCATTCTTCCACATCTTGTCTCTTACCTATCCAGTAAAATCTGTGTCGTAGGTGACTCAATATCTTCTTAACTCCAAAATGTCCTCCTGTTAAACTATCATGGGATTTACGCAGTACAACTTCCCGTAACTTTATCGGTATAACCGTTTGCTAGGTCGTCACTTTCCTATCTGCAGTTACCATCTCCAGAAAAGAATACCATCTTCAAGTTTCAACTGGTCCCATTGTGCCCAATAGTTTTTAGTCACAGGGCTTAGACTAGACGCATTCTCCCAAGCAGGGCGTGAAACACTTGCTTTTAGAAAATCAGTTATTGGCTTCAAATCTTGATCTTTCTCCTGCTCTGTTTTAATATCTATACCTAGTTCCACTTCGTCATCATCAACTTCTTCAGTCACTTTTATTTCACCTTGATGGCACCTAATCAGTTCAACCTCTCTTTTAACAGTTACCGGAACTTGACCTTTGTTGTTCCCAAACGTCATTTATCAAAATTAATAACAAACTTCCTTGGTAGTAGATAGTCCAACCCTAATATGCATTCGTCTTCAATGTCAGCCAAGTATATCTTGTGTCTGTCCTTTATGCCCATGAGCTCAAACGTTGCCCACACTGGTCCCCACAACCTTGTAGAATGTCCTGTCACACCACAAAGCTTCTGTATGGCTTCTGGTACTCCTCCGTGATCTAACACCTTGATGCTCACAAGGAGTTGCTTAGATGCAGAGTCTATGACAAAGTTGCACCTTTGGCCATCCAGCTTTCCTGTCACATGGACGCTGTGTGTGCTTGACATTTTACACCTAGCTGTTGGGACTTTCATGATGGGGTTGGTGGGCGTTGCTCAACACCAACTACTACTGGTCTCCTTGAGGCCGACTTGTTGGTAATATTTCTCCTACACTGGCTCTTCATATGTCCTTGCTTTCCACAGTTCCAACAACTTTTATGGATAGTAGCCTTTCCTGCTGTGGCATCTCCCCTGTGTTGAAGTTGCCAGCATTGAGCTCTCTTGTACTCAGGTTTGTTACAGTGCCAGCAAAGTCCCTCAAACCTCTCTGAAAGCTGACCTTTTCTAGCCTTGAACCCAGATGACTGTACCAGCCTCGGTACCTCTGTGCTGGACTTAACGTAGGATTCAAATTCAAGAGCTCTGGCCATTGCATCCTGCATGGTAGAGGGGTGGCTTGCTTCACTTGTGTCTTAAGTTGTGGACTGTCCAAGGCATCTACGAACTGATCCTTCAGCAACAAATTGAGGATATCGGATGGTGCAGTTGGGTAGGCCTTGTGTGCCATGCTTTCCAAGTTCTGAGCCAGCTCTTGCATGCTCTCCCCTTTAGCACGGACTCTCGTCCTATACCTAGCCCTGTAGACTTCTGACTGATTTTGGGTTCCGTACCTGAGTTCTAGAGCCGCTACCAGTGCTCTATAGTTGTGTCTGTCGTCTGCTGACAACTGTCCAAGTATTTCCAGTGGTGTCCTTTCAAGCTCGTTGCCAGATATACTGCTTTCTGTTCCTCTGTCCATCCGTTCATCTCTGCCAGTAGCTCAAATTTTGCTCTATATGCTTCCCACGGTGCTTTCCCATCGAATTTCTGTGGCTTCCTTCGTACTGGATCACTCCTATTACTGACATTCATATCTGGGAAGTGACTCCTAACGGGACTGAATATGTCTGCATTAGGGTTTAGCTGTGGGGTCTGGAAGGGGCTTGCCATTGTCTGGGGCTGATTAAGTCGACGGTTAATGTGTTTTCCTTGTGTAAAAGACAATAAATCATCCTTTAATGTATCTAATTCACTTTTGAATTTACTAATGTTTTCCATTTGTACTTCTTGCCACTGTTGTAGTCTCTCTTCTTGTTTATTTTCTTTCTCCTCCAATAGCAGTTGTAATCTCTCTTCTTGTTTATTTTGCTGTTCGAGCTGCCACTGTTGCAGGTTTTCATGCAACTGCTGTAATCTCTCTTCTTGTTTCTTTTTTTGTTTATTCTCTCGTTCTTCTTGTTTCTTTTCTTTTTCCTCTAACAACTGCTGTAATTTCTCTTCTTGTTTCTCTTCTCGTTCTTCTTGTTTCTTTCGCTGTTCTTGTATTGCTTCCATCAAATCTGCTATGCTGTAGTTTGATTTGCCGCTTCTCGTTTCCATTTTTTTTGTCCCACTCTCTCACACCAATTTGTTACGTCTTCGTTCGTTAGTTAATTTTCCGTAAATTCGTTCCGACGAAACTTTAGCGACACAAGTCCTTTCTTAAGTAAAACTGGTTTATTCTTTCTGAATATAACTTTGCGTTACACTTAATTTCAACAGTCGCGCTATAACAAACGCTATAATTCTCAATGAACGTCCACGTGCTCGACTTCAACAATACTCAGTTCAATTACACACTCTCTGACTGCAGTTCAATTACTCATTGCTCCATCACGTTGTGACCGTCTTATATATATACAAGACTAACACATATCTAGTAAACGCTAGGGCATTCATGAAGGAACAGGTTATTTCTAGAAAGAGGTGGCGTGATACTAGTCACGTGACCTCGCTGACGCAACACTATGAAGAGGATTGAAACGTCAACTTCCCCACAACTTAGAATAATTTAGAACCACACAACAAATATTTGCAGCCACTACAAAATAAGATTATATAAAATGTACATTTAAACACTGCCACTGTATTACAGTATTTTTCTTTAGTTTTGCAAACACGTCATAATTTATATTTTCGAATAAATTATTGTGTTGTTGACTTTCAGATGAATAACATTTCTACTGAGCCCTTGGTTTCTATCAATATGGCCAGAGCCACTGGGTAGCTAAATTAAAAATTATTTAACTGTAGGTGTATGAAAGGTTCATTGGTTGTTTGATTATACACCCAATTTTTATTAAAATTGGGGGGTTTCTAATTAAAACAATTTTTTATACATTCTTATAAAAAAAGATAAACTTACCAACGTACCCAATGTTACTATGCATTCAAAAATAAACTAGTGAGTATGTTTATATACTGTTTTTCACGATTTATATTCTTGAAGTTTTATGTTATTTTAATAGTATACTACTTTTTACTGTTCTTCTATGGACAACACGCTTCACTATGCAACGTGATTTTATTAGTCAAAGATTTGTTTGTTTGTTTTTGAATTTCGCGCAAAGACTTACACGGGGGGCTAATCTAGCTCTAGCCGTCCCTAA
>NW_013672825.1:37482-39891 GCF_000517525.1 Limulus polyphemus
CTAAGACTGCATTTAGTTATGGCCAAGGTCTCTGGTAATACCGTGTGATGCCATTCGGGCTTAGCAATGCTCCAGTGACATTTGAGAGGCTGATGGAAAGAGTATTGGAAGGCCTACAATGGAGAATAGCCCTAGTGTATATGGATGATGTCATTGTATTTGCAACAACTTTTGATGAGGACATGTCCTGCCTAGAGGAAGTATTCAGTCGTTTGCAAGCAGCAAACCTCAAACTCCATCCCAAGAAATGCCACTTGTTCCAGAAAGAGGTGCTTTACTTGGGTCACATTGTAAGTGAGCATGGTGTGCAAACTGATCCTGACAATGTGAAAGCAGTGCGTGATTGGCAAACACCAGACAATGTGGGAGAGTTAAGAAGACATTGAGTCACCTATGACAGATATTTTACTGGATAGGTTTGAGGCGAGATGTGGAAGAATGGTGCAGGACATGCAGAACATGTTGTGCTAAAAGGGGACCCAAGCATAAAGGACGTGCTCCGATGACGTTATATCAAGTTGGCACACCAATGGAAAGAGTAGCTGTTGACATTGCTGGTCCTTTGCCTCAAACTCGTGCTTGTAACAAGTACATTTGTGTGGTGATGGATTATTTCAACAAGTGGCCTATGCAATACCAAATCAGGAATCTACAACTATAGCTTCGGCTATTAGTGATTTCTTCTTCAGATTTGGTATGCCAAATGAATATCCCCAAATTAAAAATAGTTATAATGACCTGTCATAAAAGTCAATATACGCGAAATGTCAAACTGTTCAATAGCATTCTGAGAGATCCCCCCTATATAAATCATTTACTATATAAATCATCTACCATATAAACCATCTACCATATAAACCATCTGCTATATAAACCATCTGCTATATAAGCTATCTACTATATAAACCAGCTACTATATAAACCATCTACTATATAAATCACTACAATATAAACCATCTACTATATAAACCATCTACTATATAAATCATTTACTATATAAATCATCTACTATATAAACCATCTACTATATAAACCATCTACTATATAAACCATCTACTAGGTAAATCATCTACTATATAAATCATCTACTATACAAACCATCTACCATATAAACCATCTACCATATAAACCATATACTATATAAACCATATACTATATAAACCATATACTATATAAATCATCTACTATATAACCATCTACTATATAAACCATCTACTATATAAACCATCTACTATATAAATCATCTACTATATAAACCATCTACTATATAAACCATCTACTATATCATCTACTATATAAACCATCTACTATATAAACCAGCTACTATATCATCTACTATATAAATCATCTACTATATAAATCATCTACTATATAAATCATCTACTATATAAACCAGCTACTATATCATCTACTATATAAACCATCTACTATATAAATCATCTACTATATAAACCAGCTACTATATAAACCATCTACTATATAAACCAGCTACTATATAAACCATCTACTATATAAACCAGCTACTATATCATCTACTATATAAACCATCTACTATATAAACCAGCTACTATATCATCTACTATATAAACCATCTACTATATAAACCAGCTACTATATCATCTACTATATAAACCATCTACTATATAAACCAGCTACTATATCATCTACTATATAAACCATCTACAATATAAACCATCTACTATATAAAAACAAAAAGCCGTCCGTCTGTCATGCCGATATCTCGGTCGTTGCGGTTCGCATTTTATACGAAACGACGGCTCTTTTTGGCGTGAGAAGCCAGTTTGTCTTTTTAAAATACTTTCAGCCATAAATAAATAAATATATAAAGCGTACGATGTGCTTGTTTGTTTGTTTTTAATTATGCACAAAGCTACACAAAGGCTATCTGTGCTCTGCCCACCACGGGTATCGAAACCCGGATTCTAGCGTTGTAAGTCCGCAAACATACCGCTGTGCCACTGGGGGCCAGGAGAAGCTACAAACGACACTTCTGTTTTATTGTTGCACTAATGTAATACATGCTGTTAGTAATGCTTCCTTTACTGTTAATCCTATTATATCGTATATTTGTCTTTGTCTATAACTAAGTATTAACTAACATTGATGTATATTTGTCTTTGTCTATAACTAAGTATTAACTAACATTGATGTATATTTGTCTATAACTAAGTATTAACTAACATTGATGTATATTTGTCTATAACTAAGTATTAACTAACATTGATGTATATTTGTCTATAACTAAGTATTAACTAACATTGATGTATATTTGTCTATAACTAAGTATTAACTAACATTGATGTATATTTGTCTATAACTAAGTATTAACTAACATTGATGTATATTTGTCTTTGTCTATAACTAAGTATTAACTAACATTGATGTATA
>NW_013672825.1:40344-41431 GCF_000517525.1 Limulus polyphemus
AACTAACATTGACGTATATTTGTCTTTGTCTATAACTAAGTATTAACTAACATTGACGTATATTTGTCTTTGTCTATAACTAAGTATTAACTAACATTGATGTATATTTGTCTTTGTCTATAACTAAGTATTAACTAACATTGATGTATATTTGTCTTTGTCTATAACTAAGTATTAACTAACATTGATTAATTTGTGTGATTTATGATTCAGAACTACAAACTTTACGAATTACGAACATATATTGTTTTGTGTGGATTTGGAGTTATTTGCCTAAAACAATTAATTTATTTTTTACAATTTTCTTAGAGCTTTAGTTTTCATAGCTCATGGCTTTGCAGAACATTGCATGTGTTTCGACGATTTAGCGAAGACACTAGCCTGTCACGAACTGTTGGTGTTTTCTCACGACCATGGTAAGTTTAACTTTTACTCATCCTATTACTTGAATCATTCTGTTTTGTTTTTAAATCCTAACTAATTGTTACTGTTGATATATTTTGAATACATTTATTATTAATTTCACAAAGTATGTGTATTTTACTTTTAGTTCCAAGATCATAACAAGTTCGAACCCTGTTCATTTGAACTTAGTAATAAACTATTAAACTAAAGATAACCCAAGATAAACTATTAAACTAAAGATAACCTAAGTAAATTCAAATTAGTAATAAACTATTAAACTAAAGATAACCTAAGTAAATTCAAATTAGTAATAAACTATTAAACTAAAGATAACCTAAGTAAATTCAAATTAGTAATAAAATATTAAACTAAATATAACCTAAGTAAATTCAAATTAGTAATAAACTATTAAACTAAAGATAACCTAAGATAAACTATTAAACTAAAGATAACCTAAGTACATTCAAATTAGTAATAAACTATTAAACTAAAGATAACCTAAGTAAATTCAAATTAGTAATAAACTATTAAACTAAAGATAACCCAAGATAAACTATAAAACTAAAGATAACCTAAGTAAATTCAAATTAGTAATAAACTATTAAACTAAAGATAACCAAAGATAAACTATTAAACTAAAAATAACCTAAGTAAATTCAAATTATTAATAAAATATTAAACC
>NW_013672825.1:42431-45266 GCF_000517525.1 Limulus polyphemus
ACTAAAGAATAACCTAAGTAAATTCAAATTAGTAATAAACTATTAAACTAAAGATAACCTAAGTAAATTCATATTAGTAATAAACTATTAAACTAAAGATAACCTAAGTAAATTCAAATTAGTAATAAACTATTAAACTAAAGATAACCTAAGTAAATTCATATTAGTAATAAACTATTAAACTAAAGATAACCTAAGTAAATTCATATGCAATCGTATTATATACCACACAACTTTGAAACAATAGGTGTGATATTACATTTATAATGTCATTATTTAATTATCCAATACGGAATTCCAGTAAGGAGGGTGTGTAATAGCATTTTAACTAAATTTGTTTGTTGTCACTGCCAACGAGGTCTTCCGCATAATATCAGTGTTTAGAAAGTTTTGGGCTCTTGGCTAAAATACTTTTTGCCTCGACCTTTTGTTTAGCCGTTAAACATTATAAAATTTGATGTCTCATAAACAAATGGTGTAAATTGTGACTAGATTAACACTTCAAGCTGGTGGTATCTGACGTTGAGCAAAAGACTTAGTTGAAATGTTTTTATTCACTCTTCTTACTGAAAACCCATATTTAACCAGTAAAAAATGATGTTATTTAAATAATAACCAGCCTCATTATGATATAATATGAAACTTCTTAGTAATGAATTAAGGTGTTATGTTCAATTAGGCTTAACTCAGTTTGAAACTCTTAAAGCAGATTAAAGTATATAACTATGTACAAAAATAAGCAAAGAATTAGTGTTCTAAAGTATAAAGATAGGTTATTCTTCAACATAAGATATTTGTGTTTGTTTATACTTGTTTTATATTGGAATCTTGGAAAAGAACAAATTAAATATATCTATCTATATGTAGATTTATTGTTTTAAATACTTATTTCAATCATGAAACTGGCTTAATTTTTACAATTCAAATTTAATCCTATCAGCCACTGTTTTGCAAGCTAAGTTGTTGATATTTTTGCTTACACTTCGGTTCTTAACAAACTAGATTGCTCATTGTGTAATTTAGTTTTGCGCGAAAAATCTGAAAAAAAATTTCAAATGTTTTACACGTCTTTTTGAATTAACCCAAGTTTATCTAATTTGTTTTCCAACTTGCCTACAATTTTTCAATTTTCAAATATTAACCAAATTACACTGTTTTAAGTGTTCAACTTATAGCTGTAAAAGATTACTGAAAATCAAGGCTAAATAAATCTATTTGTAAACGTAAACGTATAAAGAATTTTACTTAAAAAGAGTAAAATGTTTTTGCAACAGCCGCTTCTGGCAAATTTTCTGCTGCATCTACCAAGAATGGTACATCAAGAGAATCCACTAACATCAAGATGCATTACAACAAATTATGAATTGAAGGAACAATAACAGTATTTTCAAGGTATAAAGAACATAAAAAAAGAAATATTGTGTAAGACTGTTTTTGATGTTTTTCAAAGGGAATTATGCATCGTTTTAACGAAAACTATGAACAGTTAAAGGTTTTCTTTTCTGGTAGGCATTAACTATTCTTTGTATACTTATTTATAGTATACTGTTGTAAGGTAGTGCACTATATAGCTACAGATTATAATTCAGCTATGTGCAATAATGCAACGCTGGTTGAGATGTTTGGTATAATAAGCTAAACACATTCACAGAGCAGTTAAGAGCCTTTAATGCCTTGTTTTACAACACATTCACAGAGCAGTTAAGAGCCTTTAATACCTTGTTTTACAGGTTGAGATGTTTGGTATAATAAGCTAGACACATTCACAGAGCAGTTAAGAGCCTTTAATGCCTTGTTTTACAACACATTCACAGAGCAGTTAAGAACCTTTAATGCCTTATTTTACAACACATTCTTGCACATTACTTGAACATCTTAGTTGCTCGATGTTAATCTAATTTACTATTTCAAGAGTATAAATTCCTTATAACCCTCCAATCTGATAATCTCTCTCGGAATTGTTTTTTTACAGTTGGTCATGGGCGAAGTGAAGGTCCCCGTACTTTAATAGGAAGTATCGATGACTGTGTTCAGGATGTGTTACACCATGTAGACCTGGTGAAAGTAATGTATCCAGGATGTCCAGTTTTTCTCTTAGGGAACTCAATGGTATGTGTTCGTTGAAAAAAATCACTAATGAAACTTACTGATAAATATTTCAAAGGAAAATGTATGTTAAATTTGTTCATAAAATACTTCGAGACGAGTATTTCTGTCAGGAAGTTCAATAGTAAGTTTCTTCTTAGAAAATTATTGGTGGACGTATCTGTTGAAAAACTCGGTGATATCTTTTCTGTTATGTAATTTTATATAAAACTTTTCTCAAATGTTTTTAGTATTTCAAGTTATTTCTAGTGTTTTCTTTCAAATTTATTGAAATATATTGGTAGCGCTGCATATGTGTGTCTGGTGGGAAGTTCTATCATGATTTAATGAATACAATTCACAATTCAAGATGCACATAATATACTGCTCGTTTCACTTGCACGCTAAGAATGTAGATATGACCAATAGAAAATTATAGAATTAAGACGAATTATTCGATCTAACTTTCCTTAAATAGAGTAATATTAAGGTTAATTAATAATCTTTCACAGAGCATGGTCAGATTATACAAATAGAGTAATATTAAGGTTACCCATATCTTTCACAGAGCATGTCAGATTATACAAATATAGTACTATTAAGGTTATATTAATATCTTTCACAGAGCATGTCAGATTATACAAATATAGTAATATTAAGGTTATGTTAATATCTTTCACAGAGCATGTCAGATTATACAAATAGAGTAATATTAAGGTTACCCATATCATTCAAGAGCATGTCAGATTA
>NW_013672826.1:0-5817 GCF_000517525.1 Limulus polyphemus
AGAGAAATACACCTAGTCGAGACACTGTCGAATAAATAACATAGAGAAATACACCTAGTCGAGACACTGTCGAATAAATAACATACAGAAATACACCCAGTCGAGACACTGTCGAATAAATAACATACAGAAATACACCTAGTCGAGACACTGTCGAATAAATAACATACAGAAATACACCTAGTCGAGACACTGTCGAATAAAAAAACATACAGAAATACACCTAGTCGAGACACTGTCGAATAAAAAACATACAGAAATATACCTAGTCGAGACACTGTCGAATAAAATAACATACAGAAATACACCTAGTCGCGATACTGTCGAATAAATAACATACAGAAAGACACCTAGTTGTCAGAACAGAGAGGCCAGGGCTCCTCATCTTACCCATATTCAGAATGGAAGTACTCTCATTTCGATAGATATACTATCATCCAAACCTGAATTAGTTGTCTGTTTCTAAATAATCACTTACTTTAAATAACTTCGGCAGTTGAAGATAGAAAGTAAACAAAATGAGACTATGTAAGTTGTGATTAATTTCTTTTGTGTTTTTTTTTTTCACTGGTTCTATCATATTTTGGCCTCTGCCCAAATTGACACCTCAAGTGCAAACATTTTGGGACTGAGGAACTTCCAAGTTTGGTCTCACCTATTCACACACACACACACATTTTGCTTCTGACGCTTTGAAAGACATTGCAGTTTGAAAAAGTGACGTACCCGACTCCCTATGTCACTCTCCAGAGATTCCAAAAAAACATGTCAAGTTTGGTGACAAATTGTAAGGATATTTGCCAGTTATAAACGAACACGCACACACAGACTTTTGTCACATGATAGTTTAAACAGTACTAGGACTATTTTGTAGTTTAGATTATGGTAAAGTGTACAAACAACCTTGTTTGAACGTGAAGTATAACATTTGTTATGTTAAATCAGAAATGTCGTGTACCATTACATAAGATAATTGTTGTTAATGTAATCATTGTCTAAATACGCAGGAGAAACAGAAATACTGAGTCAAAGATGGAAGCGAGAAGAAATACTGGATGCCAAAATCAAAAACTTTCTAGCGGTAAGGATCTCATAGTGCGTGTTTCTAATTTTTATAGCTCACGTTAAACTTTGAGTAAATACTAGGTTTTTATTGTAACTCCAGTTAAACTTTGAGTAAATACTAGGTTTTTATTGTAACTCCAGTTAAACTTTGAGTAAATATTAGGTTTTTATTGTAACTTAAATTAAACTTTGAGTAAATACTAGGTTTTTCATTGTAACTCAAGTTAAACTTTGAGTAAATATTAGGTTTTTATTGTAACTCAAGTTAAACTTTGAGTAAATATTAGGTTTTCATTGTAACTCAAGTTAAACTTTGAGTAAATATTAGGTTTTTATTGTAACTTAAATTAAACTTTGAGTAAATACTAGGTTTTTATTGTAACTCAAATTAAGCTTTGATTAAATGCCTATTTTTACTGTAACTCAAATTAAACTTTGAGTAAATGCTCGTTTTTTGTAACTCAAGTTAAACTTTGAGTAAATGCCTATTTTTTGTTGTAACTCAAGTTAAACTTTGAGTAAATGCTCAGTTTTTACTGTAACTCAAGTTAAGCTTTGAGTAAATACCCATTTTTTATTGTAACTCAAGTTAAACTCTGAGTAAATGCTCAATTTTTAATGTAACTCAAGTTAAACTTTGAGTAAATGCTCAATTTTTACTGTAACTCAAGTTAAACTTTGAGTAAATGCTCAATTTTTAATGTAACTCAAGTTAAACTTTGAGTAAATGCTCAATTTTTAATGTAACTCAAGTTAAACTTTGAGTAAATGCTCAATTTTTACTGTAACTCAAGTTAAACTTTGAGTAAATGCTCAATTTTTACTGTAACTCAAGTTGAACTTTAAGTATATTCTCGTTTGTTCTTTTTTCACTGTACCTCTGTTTTGTCCAAAGAAACATTGGGAGTGTTAAAATGTATATAATCTTGTTTAAAAAAACACTGTTTGAATAGATTTTGTTACTTTATAAACGTAGTTTCCAGAAGTGCTTAACCACGATTAGCTGACATTTTTAAAAATGTTACACTGACCTATAGAGTTATATGACCAGTTCATATTGTGATACATAATTTAATTATTTTACTCTGTTCCATCGTATTCATAAAAAAAATGTGCATTGTTGGTTGCTATGGATATTTTCCCCCAGTTTTCAGTCCTTCTGGTCTTTGTTTTATTCATAAGTGAAATTGTAACTACATTGTTATATTCAACAATTCAGGTAGTATGTTGTCACGGTAATATTTAAGTTTTAACTTTGAATTATGATTTGACGCCCATTCAGTTATTCGTGATCGTCGGGCTAATTATATCATTATAATATCATTCGATATTCAAGATTTTGTTGCAAAATGTACAGACATAAGCCTAATTGTAACATCAAGAATCAATCTACCAAATACGAAAAGATAAAATGTATTATTATTTAAGTCCCCCAGTGGCACAGCGGTATGTCTGCGGACTTACAACGCTAGAATCCGGGTTTCGATACCCGTCGTGGGCAGAGCACAGATAGCCCATTGTGTGGCTTTGTGCTTAATTACAAACAAACAATTATTATTTAAATGGAAAACTAAAACAAAATGCATTTAGAAATATTCATCCACATTCGCAAGCGCCCAGAAATTGGCACAGGAATGGGGCAATCAGCTCAGAAACTAACACAGAAAGAATCCACCACTCGTAACTGGTAGTTATCATACCGGTCTTTACATGTGTATAATTCTAAACTGTTTTTTGTCTGTTATTTTTCATCTATTCTTACTTTAATTCGTTGAAACCACAAAAAATAAAAAAAACTAATCCAAACACAAAATAACTGCAGAATAGGTCAGTTTGTTTCTTAATTTTCTGAGATTTGCTAACAACCTGCGCCTCTTGGAACGTAATGTTTAATCTTTACCGTAGCACTTTCTTCAGTATTTGTTGGTTTTAAACAAAGAAGACTCACTGTAATACATTGTTGTTAAAAATTATGGGTTTTGATGCAATAGGTGCATCCAGCACCCATTGAGTACTCAGGTTCGTTAAGTAGCCGCGCGGATTTTTCTTCGCTGGATGGCACAGTTCCTTGTCATTTGAATGAGGGCAAGAAAAAGATCAAGTGAGCGCTTGGCATTTCTATAAGTATCATAGGGAAATTATTCAAATCAGTTTATTTGTCAAGGTACAATAAAATCATACATGTATATAATACTAACATGAAATATATATATATAAAGTGAACAATAACAAATACACACTCAAACACTCTCCTCTCTTTTTTTTCATGTTCATGCTTCTATCTTCGAAATATTTCTTTTAATCAGTTGATGGAAGAAGTCCCGTTTTTTTCGTTACATTCCCTTCGCGCAAAGCTACACGAGGGCTGTCTGAGCTTAGCTGTCCCTAATTTAGAAGTGATAGACTAGTTGTAAATTATCTAGTCAACATCACCCACCGCCAACTTCTGGGCTACTCTTTTACCAACAAAAAGTGGGATTGACCAAACCTTATAACGCCCACACGGCTGAAGGGGCGAGCATATTCGGTGGGAGAATTCAAATCCATGACCCACAGATTGTGAGTCGAGTGTCCCAACCATTAAGCCTCCTTTAGTGTAACTAGAAAAGATACACGCGCCACATGGGGCATTTATTTTATTGGCTTTACACAGATGGCGGGACGGCATGTGTGTGCGCCATTCGTTGGCACTAAGGAGAAAATTGAAATGACTGTCAAACTCGTAAACTTCAGAAAAGGAATAAAGTAAGGGGTTTTAGAATTCCTCTGGAGTATGCCCAAGAACTCCAGAAAGTTCCATGGTAATAAGAGGCGTTGAAGTTGGAAAAATCTTCGTCACAGACAAACAGACGTACAGACACAGGCCGCTTTATAATATAAATTTACGCTTGCACGTTTAGAGTTATTTTTTCCAAGAGGCCACTCCACCCAGGGGAAATACTATTTTGGTTATTAAAATAAACCAGTTGCTTCCTAACTTTGATCAAATTATCCACTTTTTTGTTGTTGTTGTTTTAAGTTTAACTTAAAGAATATAAAGAGTTCCAACATACCTCATGAATTTTCAGAAATAAGAGGGAAGAAAATAAACGAATTCACGTAGAGTTGTAATTATGACGTAATATTTTAGCCTGTAGGCATTGTCATACAATTTCATTTTTGTACTGATCCACGTTCTTATGTCTTCGAATCTTCCATGTTCTTAAGCCTACAAGAGCGTTGCGGAACTCTCTAAATAAGTAGGTGAGTTTGAAGAAGAAAAAAAAAAGGATAAATTTCAGTTACTAAATCAAGCAAGTGAATGTATACTATCCTATACTGTCGATGGTTCAGCGGTAAGCTTGAGTGATTATAACGCTAAAATTGTCAGTTCGATACTCACGATTGGTACAGGATAATTAATCCATTCTGTAGTTTTATGTTTAAGAACAAAACAAACAAAATTGAAATAAAGACGCGATACGAAGTTGCTGAAGGATCCAGAGAAACCTAAAACTTGGTCAGAATTCCCATAAAATTCACCCATTGGTTTAGGGTTAATATCATTGAATATTAAATTTTCTGCCATAGAATACTGGACGAGGCTAACCGTTACCTTATTTTGAGCTGAGTTCGTAACGTCTATTATAACTATAAGTAAGTGTAGGCATTTGTGTTTTTCTAATTTTCGATAATTATTTCCAATTAGTTTTCGAAGAATCTATCATTAAATTTTAAAAATGTTCAATACCTATCAGATATTTAATACCACAAAATACAAAATGTTTTAAACTTAAAATGACTGAAAGAACTGGAAAATGAAAAATATATATATGCTTTTTTTTTTACAAATACCAAAATCGCTTGAAAAATCTTTAAGTTTAAGCCTAATCTATCCTGACGTACCCAAGAAAGACTTTTTACACTAAAACATTCCGCAAAAGAAAAAAACACTAGAAATCAGAATTGAAAACTAGTTTACAGTCAACTGTCTTACTACCAGAATATAGTTTCTGTTTATAGCTTTTTATTTATTGTACACGAAAAAAAAACAACAACTTGGAAGTCATGCTTCTTGAGCCTGAGATATACGTTCTTGAGTAAACTCCTAGGGATAACTTCTCTAAAACCTCATGGAGAAATCTAAACCCATAGAGAAAACTTCTCTAAACGCTGAGGGAGAATTTTAAACCCTTACGGAGAAATATAAACCCTGAGTGAGAATTCTAAACCCCTAGAGAAAATTTCTCTAAACCCTTAGGGAGAACTTCTCTAAACCCTTAGGGATAACTTCTCTTGAGCATGTTTAGTAAGTATGCCTCCTATGAATGATATAATGTCGTTTAGTTACATTTTTAACAGAATTGAAGATATTGTAAGTAAAATAAAAGAGAAAAATATCTAAATACTGAGTCATTTTCTTAAGTATCACATTATTATTGTTAATACAGTTTTACCGTCTTGTTGCATAGTTGATAATTATCACATTATTATTGTTAATACAGTTTTACCGTCTTGTTGCATAGTTGATAATTATCATATTATTATTGTTAATACAGTTTTACCGTCTTGTTGTGTAGTTGATAATTATCACATTATTATTGTTAATACAGTTTTACCGTCTTGTTGCATAGTTGATAATTATCATATTATTATTGTTAATACAGTTTTACCGTCTTGTTGTGTAGTTGATAATTATCACATTATTATTGTTAATACAGTTTTACCGTCTTGTTGTATAGTTGATAATTATCACATTATTATTGTTAATAC
>NW_013672826.1:6643-10785 GCF_000517525.1 Limulus polyphemus
AGTTTTACCGTCTTGTTGCATAGTTGATAAGTATCACATTATTATTGTTAATACAGTTTTACCGTCTTGTTGCATAGTTGATAATTATCGCTTTGTTTTTCTGCATGCTGATCGTTCGTTTTGCACTGGCTTGTGATGTATGACGCAGCATGTCACGTGCTTCTTCACTGAGCTTTAAGTGTTAATAATCATGTTTAGTATGTATATTTCTCTGTTTAGGTCTCACATGTACTAAATCTTTACTTTTTTTTCTTCTAACGAAGAATTTTTGACAAATTGGGTTTGATTTGCAAATTTTAATTAAATTTTCATTTTATACTTCTTAAACGTTACACATTCGGAAGATATAGCATTGTATATCTATAGTTTTTCACACTTTTTTATGGGGAAAAAAAAACTTATCTAAAACAGTTTTTTACGCTTTAAAAAAACTTGTGGTTTATTGGTTATTATGCACGGACTGTGAATCCGAGGGTTAATGGTTCGCGACCTATAGTCGCAAAATCAGTCAAATCCTGCTATTCGATCAGACAAGAGTAGCCAAAGAGTTGGCGGTGGATGCTGTTGACTGACTCTTCTAATGCACCCATGGTCCCGCAAGTGCAAAGCGAGATTTTTGTCTTTTCAGACTACGGGATGCAAACCTTGGATCCGCAGTCCTCCCGATAACCACTAGGTCACAGAAAAATGGAGGGGAAAAAAATCAATGTCACAACAGATCATTTTAGGCCTAGTTTCGAAATATTTGTCACTTTTGCCATTACATCTTTGAGAAAATTACAAAACTTTTCTTACCTGAACATCCAACTTCCCATTCTCTTATTAAGATACATTAGTGAATGGAAACTTTGGTTTACCCAAAATAGTCAAATTAGATTTTGTAAAGAGTGACATTTGTTACTGTTCAAACATTTAAAGAAGATTTTCATGTTATTAAAAAAAACTTTAAACACGTCAAGTTTAAGGTGTTGAGCTCCTTAAACCCAAGCGGACGTTCCTAACGTCCAGTCGAAAATCCCTATTTACCCATCGGAGGTGAAAGCGTCCGATAACATTTATGTTCTCTTCTTTTATAAATAAACCGGAAATTTTAAAAGGTATGGTGAGATAATGGTTAGGACATCACGTAAATAATTATAGGTTTAAAGAGTTAATAAGCTTAAATTCACTTAGCTATTTGCTAGAATAATTCTGCATATCAGATTCTCTCTCTGTATCGTCTTATCATTTATTGGAATTTTGTTGTTTCTTCAAATACGTAACATCAAAATTGATTGGGTTTTGTTTCATTTTCAATGTTGTTGAGATTCACACCATCTTCGACAGTTCATATTGTCACGTCTCTGTTCGTTTGTTTGTTAATTTTCCGTTAAAATTCTTTCCGAAGAAACTTTAGCGATACAAGTCCTTTTTTAAATAAAACTAGTTTATTCTTTCTCAATGCAACTTTGCAAAACACTTAATTTCCACAGTCACGCTAAAACTTAAACAAACACTATAATTCACAACGAACGATTCACGCCCTTGACTCAGTTGTCCGTCTCTATATCTGTCTGCAATTCAATTCCGATTGAATAGTCTCACGTTAACCGGCGCACTTATATACAGGAATAGAGGGCGCCTAGCACATACTGGATTATTCGTGATGTTCCCCGATCCTTTGAAAATGTCATGACGTGTTACCAGAGTCACGTGACTACCGCTGTCGTAACAATATCTTTAGAGTGGTATCCCAGGGCTACCGTGACGTTTTCGTTAAGTTTTATACCATATGTAACTACTACTACTACTACTTAAAACATTTATTCTTGTCTATAGAAGAGTAAGAATTGATTAAAATAAAATAAAAACACATCAATCTCAAAGATAAAAACATAAATGACAAAACAAAATTTTACTTTGAATTGATTCACGCGCACATAAATAAAATATAGAGCTTACTAATAAACAATTAATAAAATTGATTGTGATCATAGCATCCCGTGACTTGGCATACTTCTACTGATGGGACAAAAATCATAGGACACATGATTTTGAAGAAGCCTACAAAAGATGGCGCTAGCAGCATTTCTAGTGCGTCTGTTCTAGGCCTAAAAGTTGTGGGAGGTAAATATTTTGACTCGGAACATCTAGGTGCCGTGATAGAAAAGGTCACGAAAGGAAGTATAGCGGATACTATCGGTCATCTTAGGGCAGGTGGGTAGAAGCACATTTATCTATTAATGTTATACCAACGTACAATTAACCGTTTATAAATTAATTGTTTTGTTCTAAAAATGTATTATTTACGATACTACAAAGAATGCGGTTCAGATATTAGTTTTTCTTGAAAAGAAACAATTCCTTTATTTTCTTTAACTTTGGCCCTTCTTTAGACGCTTATCTATGGAAAGTAAAAACGGTCAAAATATTATTGATAATACTGAAATAAAATTTGGATGTAAAAATGTTGTTTTTATCATATCGGGTGTGAGAAATGTCTTTAAAGGTTGATTTAACGTTGCCATCTTTTAATTAATATTTGCCCTTGTTTTAAGCGCGTGAGATTCAGCATTGCATTAGTCATCTATTGTATGAAAATGTATATATGAATACTTTTTAATTAATCACGATAATATACTCGATACCTTGTGTATTCGAGGGTGATATGTCTGAATGTATTACATTACCAACTCCTTACCCATCACTCTCTGTCCGTAGGAGATGAAGTATTGGAGTGGAACGGCCGATCTTTGAAAGGCATGACGTATGAGGAAGTCTGCGATATTATGACAGAATCTCGTCAAGAGCCACAAGTGGAGTTGATAGTTTGTAGACTTCTCAGGTAAGAGCTTAACCCGTTGAACCGATAATAAAGATGAAATATCATATGGACGATTATCTTCCAATTACAGAGAGTTGTACTACATTAAGCTCCCACAACTTGAAAGATTCCAATATGATGTCCCCTGGTGGGACAGCGATAAGTTTACGGAATTACAACGCTAAAATCCGGGGTTCGATTCCCCCACGGTGGCCACAGCAACTTCAACCACTTCAGAAGTCTGATATTCATAAGAATGGGCTGAGGGAGTAAAGCAGAAGTCTGATATTCATAAGAATGGGCTGAGGGAGTAAAGCAGAAGTCTGATATTCATAAGAATGGGCTGAGGGAGTAAAGCAGAAGTCTGATATTCATAAGAATGGGCTGAAGGAGTAAAGCAGCTAACGACACCTATTGTGTATAGGTTGTATCTAGCGGCACCTATTGTGTTTAGGTTGCAACTAACGACACCTATTGTTTTAAGGATGCACACAACACAAGAGTCTTTGAAATAATAAACTGCTCAAAACAATTACAGCATAACATAAATTTGCCATATTTTAGCTATAACAAGGCAAAAAACACCACTATAAGATAATGTTTGGCACACAAACTGGCTTAGTAAAATGTGTTTTTCACCGGCTATACACACACGGCATCCAGTTGCGGCAGCGAACATCTGATCCAGTCTCAAAGCATGTATCTTTCCTACGATTGTAGCAAACCAGAATAGACGAATAGCAGTCGTCTGCTAGTATCACGGATGATAGTCTAGCTTGTTGAGGTGTCCTAACAGTCGTACCATTGGTTGGAAAGGAGTTTCACATTCTACTAACGATATTTTGAGACAACATCAATTCGTAACAGCTTGCCGTGATTGGCTGGCTTCTCTTTGTTCAATAGTTATCCAAACGAGTGAAACTTTCAAATATCTTGCCATGGTTTTCCTGAACAATTTAGGTCATCTCAGACTCTGTGATTCACTCCAAAGTGAAGACTAGGCTAAATTATGTGAGGCCACTCTTATACGTATAGCGTAGACTGAACTGTCAGTCAACTGTATTTCAACTCATACAACTGATAATTTGCAACCTATACACAATAGGTGCCGCTAGATACAACCTATACACAATAGGTGTCGCTAGTTGCAATCTATACACAATAGGTATCGTTAGTTGCAACCTATACACAATAGGTGTCGCTAGTTGCAACCTATACACAATAGATGTCGTTAGTTACAACCTATACACAATAGGTGTCGCTAGTTGCAACCTATACACAATAGATGTCGTTAGTTACAACCTATACACAATAGGTGTCGCTAGTTGCAACCTATACA
>NW_013672826.1:10945-13694 GCF_000517525.1 Limulus polyphemus
AACCTATACACAATAGATATCGCTAGTTGCAACCTGTACACAATAGGTGTAGTTAATTGCAACCTATACACAATAGGTGTCGCTAGTTGCAACCTATACACAATAGATGTCGTTAGTTACAACCTATACACAATAGGTGTCGCTAGTTGCAACCTATACACAATAGATGTCGTTAGTTACAACCTATACACAATAGGTGTCGCTAGTTGCAACCTATACACAATAAGTGTCGCTAGTTGCTACCTGTACACAATAGGTGTCGTTAATTGCAACCTATACACATTAAGTATCGTTAGTTGCAACCTATACACAGTAGGTGTCGTTAGTATTGGTTGTACATTTTAAACTGATTTGATTCAACGTATATCAGGATGTAAGCTTCAGAATCTTATCTCGATCCATTTATTAGCTATGATTGGTTTAAAATCATATATTTCTAACGTATCTACTAACAACTTGATAATCGTAGAGAATCCTTCCTAAGTTAAGCCTTGTTTATAACTGACTCGGTGAAGAGATATGGAGCTCTTTTAATTACTGTATTTCCTGTGTTTATCAACTCACATTGGTGGTCGTTGATAACTGCATGTATGCTTTGAATTTTCATAAGTTCCCACATACCAAAAATGATAGACAGAATACAGTTCGTTTTTACAGTAAAGCACTCACGTTGTCCTGGTAAAAACTAGTCCTAGAATAAACTAACCGATTTTAATCTCTTTAAATCTGGCTCCTAAGAGATTAAAAGCTGTCCTGATTTGTCACAGGCTTTCCCGTGTGAATTTCATGAAGTAAATACAAACACTTGTTAGATCTTAAGGTATCCTTATGCACAAATATGGAGACTTTCTTTACACCAGTCGTTAGATGTAAGCATTTGAACAACTGAATTATCGATAATGCTTTGGTGTGACTTATGGTAACAGACCATGTAACCTTCATGAACCTATTTGTTAAAGTTGATTTGAACTTTAGTATTTATAAATATCCATATCCTTAGATAACAGATAAATCAGCTTCTGACTAACCCAGGATGGTATAACAGATATATCAACTTCTGACTAACCCAGGATGGTATAACAAATATATCAGCTTCTGACTAACCCAGGATGGTATAACAGATATATATCAGCTTCTGACTAACCCAGGATGGTATAACAGATATATCAGCTTCTGACTAACCCAGGATGGTATAGCACATATATAAGCTTCTGACTAAACCAGGATGGTATAACAGATATATCAGCTTCTGACTAACCCAGGATGGTATAACAGATATATCAGCTTTTGACTAACCTAGGATGGTATAACAAATATATCAACTTCTGACTGGCGTGAAGTATTTTTAAATATATATAATTATCAATTTCATTTTTTTGTTCTTTTATTGTATCCGTACGCGATAGATGGGAGAGAATAACCAGTGTTTTCTCTCAAGTTTAACGTCAACCTTTTTTGTTTTACATGTGACATTCTAAAGAATTCAGAATACAGGATGATCCAAAATTATCTTTTCTATTTTAAAATTTAATAATTAAATATCTAAAGACGTACAACCAAGCAGTTTTCAACATCTTGTAGCTGAACTCAAACAGTTTTTGTTTTGTTTTTCACTCCAGTGAATACTGTTACTCCATAAAAATGGTAACCATGCAAGAAATGGTTTAATACGTCGTTTGGGTTGCAGAGACCAAGTCAGTGACTGTGGTGCAGCGTAATTATAGACGCCAACACAAAAGAACCATAATCGAAACGGGAGTATACGGGAGTGGATGAAAGAGCTCTTGGAGTGTTAAAGCTGGAACGCCCTCTGTAAGTGGTGAACGTATCGAACAAGTATACGAATCCTTTCAGCGTACCCCACGAAAATCTCTTGACGTGATTCACGAGAACTTAACACGCCCAAAACATCCGTACTCCGTGTCATTCTTTAATAAACGACTTCATATGTGTGCCTACAAACTTCAGTTGGTACATACACTGTAACCAGATGACAGAACCACAGCAAAATACATTTGTAGTAAACTTTCTTGACCCGAAAGATGAAGACGACTCCTTTCTAGCACGTGCACTGTTGAGCGATGAGGCTACATTTCATAACTCGGATAAAATGAATCGTCATAATGTCCGCGTTTGGGGCTCAGAAAACCCCCATTACACCATGGACATCGTGTGTGATAGGCCAAAGGTGACTGTGTGGTGCATCTCATGTGTGACAGGATTATTGGTCCTTTCTTTTTCATTGAGAACATTGTTACTAGGAACATGTATCTTGACATACTGGAACAATTTGTGATTACACAACTGGAGGAAATGTAATCATGGATAATCTTTCAAAAGGATGGTGCTCCGCCTCACTGTAGTTTAGTCAGATGCTTTCTGGATCAGATATTTACTGGAGTTTAGTCAGATGTTTCTGAGCTCAGATATTTACTGGAGTTTATTGGTCAGATACTTCCTGGATCAGACATTTACTGGAGTTTAGTCAGATGTTTCTGAGCTCAGATATTTACTGGAGTTTATTGGTCAGATACTTCCTGGATCAGACATTTACTGGAGTTTATTGGTCAGATACTTCCTGGATCAGACATTTACTGGAGTTTAGTCAGATGCTTCTTAGATCAAACATTTACTGGAGTTTATTGGTCAGATGCTTCCTGGATCAGACATTTACTGGAGTTTATTGTTCAGATACTTCCTGGATCAGACATTTACTGGAGTTTAGTCAAATGCTTCTTAGATCAAACAT
>NW_013672826.1:14242-19569 GCF_000517525.1 Limulus polyphemus
CTCAGATATTTACTGGAGTTTATTGGTCAGATACTTCCTGGATTAGACATTTACTGGAGTTTATTGGTCAGATACTTCCTGGATTAGACATTTACTGGAGTTTAGTCAAATGCTTCTTAGTTCAAACATTTACTGGAGTTTATTGGTCAGATGCTTCCTGGATCAGACATTTATTGGAGTTTTAGTCAGATGCTTACTTGATCAGACATTTACTGGAGTTTAGTCAGACTCTTCCTGAATCAGACATTTACTGGAGTTTATTGTTCAGATACTTTCTGAATAAGACATTTACTGGAGTTTAGTCAGATGCTTCCTAGATCAGACTTTTCAGAAGCGATAGATCGGTCGAGGTGGGTCAATTCCGTGACTTCCTCTTCGCCAGATCACTCCACTAGACTTCTTTCTTTGGGGGTATGTTAAGGACATCGTGTATTGCACACCTATAGCAAACATCGTAGAGCTAAAGACCAGGATAACGGATGCCATTGCCACTGTAACTATGGGCATGCTGCTACGAACGTAAACTGAGATCGGATATCGGTTAGACGTGCTGAGAGCCACTAATGGTGCACACGTGGAAGTCTACTGACATGTGAATAAAAACTGATTGAGTTGGGCTACAAGATGTTGAAAACTGCTTGGTTGTATTTCTCTAGTTATTTAATTATTAAATTTTAAAATATTTAATAGGAAAGGTAATTTTGGACCACCCTGTATTTTAACCTCTCATCTTAACTACTATAATCAATTATAATTCTACAAATATACCTTCTTTAATCATCTTGTGGCAAAATAATATTTACGCCAAAAATTCGCTGTCAATCAAGTGGCAAGTTTGATTGATTTGATTTATTTTTATTCACCTAATTGATAAAATAGTACATAACACTCTCTTATGTCAGTCTATTGGTATTTCTAGTAGCTTAGAGACACGTAAAATACTTATAGAAAACCTATAGGTCATTCCTTTTGTTGAGATATTACACTCAATCCAACTCTACGATAGATTGTTGGGTCTTGTTTTGGGGACGAAGACATACTGATTTCAAAAAGGGTTTAATAACAAAAATTTACCACTAAAGCACGTAACCTTATCAACCCTCACGTAGTACGAAGTTTCTTTTAATTACAATAATAATTATGGTTTAAAACAACATCTGAAATGAACTCGGCAGCTATTAAAGATGGAACCTACTTCTTGAGAACTGTCACAAATACTGCCACTCACTTTGTTATCATCTTCACGATTTTGGTATTCGAGAAATATCCAGTTTTTACACCTCTTCATTCTTCAGTGACTACAAATAACTCCACTCATCATTTCTTCTGATCTTCTCTCATTAGTCATTACAAGTAATTCTACTTCTTATTTATTCTGCTCTTCTCTCTCTGCAGGAGTTAAGTCAGGAGGATCAAAACTAAAGATACTAGAGGTCAATATTGGTCCATGAGTTAAGTCAGGAGGATCAAAATTAAAGATACTAGATGTCAATATTGGTCCATGAGTTAAGTCAGGAGGATCAAAACTAAAGATACTAGAGGTCAATATTGGTCCATGAGTTAAGTCAGGAGGGTCAAAACTAAAGATACTAGATGTCAATATTGGTCCATGAGTTAAGTCAGAAGGATCAAAACTAAAGATACTAGATGTCAATATTGGTCCATGAGTTAAGTCGGGAGGATGAAAACTAAAGAAATTAGAGGTTAACATTAAACCATGATTTAAGTCAGAAAGATCAAAATTAAATAAATTATAGGTTAACATTAAACAAGGAATTAAGTCAGGAGAATCAAAACTATATATATTAAAGTTGATTTATCATTGAGTTCAAAGGTTAAAGCTCTTTGTGATTATGAAGTATGCTCGAGCTTTGTTTAAATGAAGCTTTGAATGAATATATCAGCTACTATTACCATGATTACTTTACAAATGATGTCCAAATAGTTCGTGTCTTTATCTGAATTTTTGTAAATGTTTATGCATTTCTCAAGAACCTTGGTAACATTTTAAATGACCTTCATAATGTCCAGAATCTCAGCCAAATTGAATGAAGTTCGGTAGATTGTAATGTAGACGACAGTAGTTGTTGGGCATATTTCTGTAACTTAGAAAGGAGTAATTTACCTGTAGCCAAATGTTTCTTAATTTACTCCATCTAAAAAATTAGATTCTCTTAATGTTTTGAGATATTTCGTAGAGAAAAGAGAATATAGATTAGTAAAATTTGTCAAAACAAACTATTGAAGTACTTTACAAATCGTAAAGCTTTAACGTTCTATTTCCCGCTTTCACAAAATAAAAAGGGTAAGGTTTATAGTACTGGAAAGTTCTCTCTCTATGTGTGTATATATATATATATATTTGGTTAAATAACTAGAAAGTAGTTTTCAACACCTAACACAAGTGTGTTCTGCAGCCCGAATAGTTATCAAAAACAATTGGTAAAATATAACGTCTAAGTTATCTCACTTCAACACTATTATGTCTGTCGGTCTGATGAGCTCTGGTATTAAGCGAAAAGCTTCGGCGTCACTGTATATATATATATATATAAATATAATGCGGTTGATATATTATTACATTCTTCTTTACTTTCACTAATACGTTTTTATAATTTTTATAACATTGCAGTGCTGAACATGTCGTTTCTAAAATGTTCTTGTGTATAATTTTCAAAAAATTTGATGTACCGTTTAAAATAAAAAGTAACTATGCACTCTTGGTTTTTAGCGACGTTGGACGAATGAACGTAAAAGAAGAAACCCTTAGGAGGCAGTCACGAACTCCTTCTGGTGAGAGAACAGTTTTGAAATAATTCATCGGTTATTACTTTTTTTTATCTGAAACACGTTAGTGTTAGGAAGTATAGCATTAAAAAAGTATTTTTGTTTTAGAAGTAACGATAGGTGGTAAAACCTAGTTTAAAAAACTGGTTCATGAATTCTTCAACATAGTTTTTAGCTAGATTTTACCACCTGTGGTTACTACTGTGTTGAATACTTAAAGAACCAATGTTTTTTAACTAGGTTTTACCACCTGTGGTTACTACAATAGGTGGTAAAACCTAGTTAAAAAACTGGTTCTTGAAGTCTTGAACACAGTAGTAACCACAGGTAGTAAAACCTAGTTAAAAAACTGGTTCTTTAAGTATTCAACACAGTAGTAACAATAGGTGATACAATTTTGTCGTTATTATAGGCTTAGATATAGACGTAACTCAGGTAACCCAAACTGATACTGATAGCAACAAACACGTATTACGGTGCTTATTGCATCTTGTTTATTTTGTATTATGACGTCATTTCCGATTAATTTACATTAGTTATCGATCTTACTTTTGCTTTGATCATCAGCTTACTTTGGGTTCTTATGTTTCTACAGACCCAGCTGTCGTCGATCCGAGAAAGCAGAGCAGAACAGAAGGACGAATATCTAACACAGTGACTCCATCTAGCTCTTCTGGTACTGTACTGCTGCGTACTCACACGCCCGTGATTGGCGGAAGGATACAGGTGAGGTGATTTCAGTATTTTGAGTCTTTATTAATAGATTTTTAGTCCATTAATAAAATTGATGAAACACCTATATCGTCTAAAAGATTGTAGATCTGTTTAGTTGATTTTATTTTGGATTTAAAAAAGTCTGGAGTAAAAACTTTTGATTTTCTTAAAATTTAACACAAAGCTGCTCGAGGGCTTTTATAACTTGCCACTTTCACAGTTTCCCATATTTTAAGTCACAGATCAGACTAAGCTAAAACTTTTTTTTTTTGTGCAATAAAAACTACATTCTCAAGCATGTTCGACTGGCGGAGATATCTAAATTCTTCAAATCACTGGCGGTCGGACAGCTTTCATGAATCAATAGATAAACTTATCATGCCTGTGGCTTGTCTATAATAAGTACTGTGTCTCCACTCCCATTTCCAGCAGCATCAGCATAAAAATTAGCTACTTCGATATATCTAAACGTGAGAACACAATGCTTTAGATATATCAAGATAACCCAGAACGTGAAAATAGGAACCCACGTGAAAGTAAGAACCCTTACTACGTTTTCATCTTTAGATACACTAAAGCAACTGTTTTAGGGAGTCTTAACTATGAACTTGGGAACCCGTATTGTGTTCTCACGTTTAGATATATCAAGATAACCCAGAACGTGAAAACAGGAACCCGTATTGTGTTCTGACGTTTAGATATATCAAGATAACCCAGAACGTGAAAATAGGAACCCGTATTGTGTTCTCACGTTTAGATATATCAAGATAACCCAGAACGTGAAAACAGGAACCCGTATTGTGTTCTGACGAAGAAACTTTCGGTTTCCTCGGGTGAGGACATAATACACAAAAGGAAAAGTATGGTTCCAAGAAAGCAGAAAGTTTAAAAGACAACACCTGGATTAGCTGGGGGTTTCTGGGTAAAGTAAATTGATTAGAAGAGACCTTTGATCTGTTGCGTCATTCCTTCCATTGTGAGCTTACCATCAGCCATACGGTTCGTTTTATTTTCTCTAAGACAGTATCTTTTTTTGACAATGCGTGATAAACTCTGTATCTATAAGTCCAAATTACTATATTTATTAATCTTTACATCAACTGATGTTTTTCTATATATCATGATTGTCGAGAAACGTATTACAACGTACTTGACGTATTTCTTCACTATCCTTGCTCTTTCTGTCCATTTCCAGGTAGCCATTGTTCCTGTCTTATAAAGATCATGAGATATTTGAGTTTTACTTCAGTGGCTCATTTTCTTATGTATCTATTTCCAGGACTCACATATAGTCCTCACACACTTAACATATTTTATTAAAATAATCTGGATTAGCTTAACTTAGCCTAAACCTCAATTAACACTGCTAGGATTATGATAATCTGTCGTGAGCTTAATTCTCATATTACTGTCTTATTACAAGAAACCCACGACATACCCTTAAAATCTTTCAGGTTAAGTTCTGGTACGATGTCTCAGTTCTTCAACTCGTGGTCACTGTTGTACGTGCATCCGGATTATCTTTAAGAGATAATCAACAGCCTCGTAATCCATACGTTAAGCTGTTCCTTTTACCGGACAGAAGGTAAGAGTTACCATGGTAATCCATACGTTAAGCTGTTCCTTTTACCGGACAGAAGGTAAGATTTACCATGGTAATCCATACGGTAAGCTGTTCCTTTTACCGGACAGAAGGTAAGATTTATTAAAGTAAACCATACGGTAAGCTGTTCCTTTTACCGGACAGAAGGTAAGATTTACCATGGTAATCCATACGGTAAGCTGTTCCTTTTACCGGACAGAAGGTAAGATTTACCATGGTAATC
>NW_013672826.1:20408-21616 GCF_000517525.1 Limulus polyphemus
ACCCTGTTGTAGTTTACTGTTTATATTTACCGTGTTGTAGTTTATCGTTTATTTACCCTGTTGTAGTTTACTGTTTATATTTACCGTGTTGTAGTTTATCGTTTATTTACTGTGTCGTAGTTTACTGTTTATATTTACCGTGTTGTAGTTTACTGTTTATATTTACCCTGTTGTAGTTTACTGTTTATATTTACCGTGTTGTAGTTTATCGTTTATTTACTGTGTCGTAGTTTACTGTTTATATTTACCGTGTTGTAGTTTATCGTTTATTTACTGTGTCGTAGTTTACTGTTTATATTTACCATGTTGTAGTTTATCGTTTATTCAGTGTCACTATATTCAGACTGATTATATACTGTATTTTGCGCATGCTCTTTGATTCTTGAGCTCAAACAACGAATTGTAGAGCCCACATAGCCAAGGTTACACCTTGGACATGTAGATTTGTAGATGACATAAGAGCGATGCGTTTTAGGGATCCTGTCTTTAAATTTAAAATAATTACACTTACGACATACCGGTTTGTAAACAATTCTACAGTTAATTTGTGGATAAATTTTGTTATTTAAAATCGATTTAATCTTTTTCTTCAGTTCTATTACGTGTTTGCCAGTAAAAGATAGAATATAATAAGCTATTTCTTTAGTTTCAACACGTTTACTGATTTTATGAATGTACCGAGTTTTTAAGTAATTACTACTAATAATAATATTAATTAACTGTACAGAAATAAAAAAAAAGAAAACCTTTATATTTTGTTCTTCTTCATGGAATCCAGAAAAGGAATTGACCATATTATAAGGCCCGATGAATTAAATTAAAAATTTATTCCTTCTTAAATTCAAAAGGTAAAAAAAGCTATCAAAACCAAAATATTGCCCAGTAAACATTAGTTTATATAACACTTAATGTCAAACTTCTACTTAAGTTAACTATCCTGATATCTAAAAAACGAAAACTATTAACAGTTTGTTCTTCTATTGTAAATTTAATATTATTGTGTTGACTGTTCAAGTAATTTTGGAATTCCTGAATATAAAATTTATTTTTAAAACCTACAAATATCTTCTGTAATATAAAAGTTTAAACTTTTTGGGACAATTTTCTAACCACCTTTTCTCATGATGACTTAACAACAAATTTGCTAAACCTGGTGTAATCCTTGAACCCATAGACACCTCAGCAAGTTGTTAATAATGGCAACCATT
>NW_013672826.1:22422-33945 GCF_000517525.1 Limulus polyphemus
CGTCATTGTTTATTTTTACTATGTTATATTTTATTGTTTATCGTTACTGTTTACCTTCACTGTGTTATTCGTCATTGTTTATTTTTACTATGTTGTATTTTATTGTTTATTTTTACTGTATTGTAGTTTATTGTTTATTTTTACTATGATATATTTTATTGTTTATCGTTACTGTTTACCTTCACTGTGTTATTCGTCATTGTTTATTTTTACTATGTTGTATTTTATTGTTTATTTTTACTATGATATATTTTATTGTTTATTTTTGCTATATTGTATTTTATTGTTTATTTTTACTATGTTGTATTTTATTGTTTATTTTTACTATGTTGTATTTCATTATTTATTTTTACTATGATATATTTTATTGTTTATCGTTACTGTTTACCTTCACTGTGTTATTCGTCATTATTTATTTTTACTATGATATATTTTATTGTTTATCGTTACTGTTTACCTTCACTGTGTTATTCGTCATTATTTATTTTTACTATGATATATTTTATTGTTTATCGTTACTGTTTACCTTCACTGTGTTATTCGTCATTGTTTATTTTTAACTATGTTGTAGTCCTCTTGCTGTATTTGGGTATTAGTTACACTTTTAATGTGGATTTAATTTTTTTTGTAATCTAGATAATTACGTGATTGTTAAATGTTTCTTACCTAATGTTGATTTGTTCACATCTTCAAGCGAAAAGAGCAAACGACGAACAAAAACCATTGCCGACACTAGTGACCCCAAGTGGAACCAGACGTTTGTGTATTCTCCGCTGAGGGGGACGGACCTGAAGGCACGAGCTTTAGAACTTGCAGTTTGGGATTATGACCGATATGGAGTTAATGATTTCCTGGGAGAGGTAAAGAACTCGTGTGGACTAGTAGTTTAGATATTGTTCGTTACATGATCAATATCCATATTTCCAGTGGTGGGATTGTTTGTAGAGTAATATTATTAACTACTAACTACATTTATATGTATATGTATTAAATCTAAACCTATAAAAATGGGCCCGACATGGCCAGGTGGTTACGGCGTTCGACTCGCAATCTGAGGGTCGCGGGTTCGAATCCCCCTCCCATAAAACATGCTCGCCCTTTTAGCCGTTGGGGCGTTATAATGTGATGGTCAATCCCACTATTCGTTGGTAAAAGAGTAGCCCAAGAGTTGGCGGTGGGTGGTGATGACTAGCTGCCTTCCCTCTTGTTTTAAACTGCTAAATTAGGGACGGCTAGCGCAGCTAACCCTCGTGTAGCTTTGCGCGAAATTCAAAACAAACCAGACCTATAAAATGACTCCAACTGTCAGTAATGACTCTTCTTGTGATTTCTACAAATAAACACTGTTTGAAACGAAATATTCAACATGTAGGACCGAAAGTTCAGTGTCATTAAAACATGTGTTTAAGAACAGCAAAAAAGGAGATAATGTTTATTAAACAATTTTATAACCAATAACAATTCTTAGTTTCCTTTTCTGCTTACATTTGACTCATCATAAGCATAAGTATTAAAGTCTCGTGCTCATTTTTGTGCAACACATCTGAGTCTTACATTTTTTACACATGGTAATTTCTGTGCTACACATCTGAGTCATTCATTTTTTACACATAGTAATTTTTCTGTTACACACCTGAGTCTCACATTTTTTACACATGGTAATTTTTGTGCTACACATCTGAGTCATAATTTTTTTTTACATATGGTAATTTTTGTGCTACACACCTGAGTCTCAAATTTTTTACACATGGTAATTTTGTGCTACACATCTGAGTCATACATTTTTTACACATGGTAATATTTGTGCTACACATCTGAGTCTCACATTTTTACACATGGTAATTTTGTGCTACACATCTGAGTCATTCATTTTTTACACACAGTAATATTTGTGCTACACATCTGAGTCTCACATTTTTTACACATGGTAATTTTGTGCTACACATCTGAGTCATTCATTTTTTTATACATAGTAATTTTTGTGCTACACATCTGAGTCATTCATTTTTACACATGGTAATTTTGTGCTACACATATGAGTCATTCATTTTTTACATATGGTAACTTTTGTGCCACACATCTGAATCATTCATTTTTTACACATAGTAGACTTTACCTAACAGAATCCACGAGTTTTAAGTTTATCTTTTTTGTTTCCAAACTTCACACTAGAGGGTTAAAAGTGACCGTAAACTGTACTAACGTTTATTAAAGTAAAGTACTGATACACCACTTTATTACGACTCCCACCTAATATTGAAATAGACCGACCTTCTTCACCATAATAGTTTGTACTCGGCGAGACATAGACTCCACGTGATATTGGAATTTGTCTTATTTCAATTTTGTCGAAAATTGAAAATCTGCAGTTAGTTCACAGATGACGTCAGAGAGCTATGGTGTCGAATATTCCAGTAATTTAGTGGATGATGTGGATAACATAAAATGACTGAAGTCATTGTTATAGTTTTCGAACTAGTTTCAACCATATCAGCGTGTTGGATTGTTGAATTATTGTCTTGGAAGAGCTCGATCCATGGAGGTTTCCATACGACACATTTTGAAACTCTGCTCCTAGTAGTAAGACTGAAACAATCTAACTTATGTTTAATTTGAACAGCCTTAAGAACTGGTTTTTGATAACTACGCTCCTGTCTGATGGACACCTACCAACATCTTCTTTAAACTCAGGAGAAATCCTTGTTCTTACTGTTTTTCTAGCAGATCAACCATGATATGGATCAACCAATCACTGGTTTTTCTAGCAGACCAACCATGATATGGATTAGCCAATCGTTGGTTTTCTAGCAGACCAACCATGATATGGATTAGCCAATCATTGGTATTCTAGCAGACCAACCATGATATGGATCAGCCAATCACTGGTTTTCTAGCAGACCAACCGTGATATGGATCAGCCAATCACCGGTTTTATAGCAACCAACCATGATATGGATCAGCCAACCATTGGTTTTGTAGCAGACCAACCATGATATGGATCAGCCAATCATTGGTTTTCTAGCAGACCAACCATGATATGGATCAGCCAATCACCGGTTTTCTAGCAGACCAACCATGATATGGATCAGCCAATCACTTGACACGCTACAAAAGTATTCGTTTATGCATATGCAAATAATTAAAGTGTCCTACAAATGTGTGGGGGAGGCGATTCTAATAAAGTGGTCAGACAATTCAGATTAACATTTTGTTTGAACAAAAGTGAAAAATAAACGAGGATTTATCATATTTTGGTTCTCTAACTCTTTACTTTAAGATATTTTGGAGTTAAGTTTATACGTTTATTACGACACTTCAAGAGGAATGTCCAGTACATAGAAAGGTCTGACCTTTGAAAATCAAGTCAGTAATTTGGGAATTTTTGGTCCACAATGGTCTTCCGTTAGAGAATGTCTCAAGCATTAAAATTAACAAATAGTTGAAGACATAAAAGACTGTATAAAGTAGAAAACTGTGTGCTTTGTTTGTAAAAGGTTTCTTTTTTTGTGTGTAGGTGGTGATCGACATATCTTCTGCACCGGTCAACAAAGAAGAAGAGTGGTATATTCTGACCAGTCACGAGGACAGCCTCAACGCACTATTAGTAATGTTACCAAGAAATTATAACAATATATCTTCAATTCTCGAGTTATTCGAAAATGTTAACGATAATATTACCATAATCGAGTAATAAGCCAACTTAATTACGTCTTCGATAACTAAGCTAAAAAGGATTAATGAAAATATATTTGTGTTAACTGATTCGGAAAAAAAATAAATTAGCAATTAACTTAACTGATCTAATAAAAAGGCTTAACAATATATTAACCTTAAAAATAAACAAGAAATATTAGCAATATACTTATGTTAACTGATTCGGGAAAAAAATAAATTAGCAATTAACTTAACTGATCTAATAAAAAGGCTTAACAATATATTAACCTTAAAAATAAACAAGAAATCTTAGCAGTATACTTATGTTAACTGACCTAATAAAAAGGCTTAACAGTACATTACTATAAAAAATATTTTCCTTGTTTTTAAGCACAAAGATACCCAATGGGATATCTGTGCTGTGCCCACCACGGGTATCGAAACCCGGTTATTAGCGTTATAAGCCTTTAGACTTACCGCAGAGACTCTGGAGTAGGGGTTCTTATAAATAAACAAGAAATCTTAGCAATATACTTATGTTAACCGATCTAACAAAAAGGCTTAGCAATATACATATGTTAACGGATCTAACAAAAAGGCTTAGCAGTATATATTAACCTTAAGAAATAAACAAGGAACCTCCACATATTCTTATGAAAAAAACCTTCAAATTATGTATATATTACCACCATAAAAGGAACAGTGATAAGTTTTCAACATCACTAGTTTCAAATAGTTATAAGAACCGAACCAAATCAACATTTACGTTTGTATGTGGTATTTTAAGTATTCATCACCCATTTTGTAAGCTTTCTTGTTAGTTGGATTCCTTACACCCATCTCCCTATGAGCAATTTTTACTGGTCTGGAATGGTCGCCCACAGTGGTTCATCGGTGAGTGTGCAGGCTACGACGCTAAAAATCGGGTTTCGATACCCGTCATAGGCAGAACATAGATAACCTATTGTGTATATTTGCGCTTAACAACAACCAAACTAATCGTGGTAGTCTTTAAGAGGTGGAACTTCCAGTGTTATTTAATTCAAAGCTGCGATCATAAGCTAAAGATGTGTTAGTAATGACAAGCTCAATCAGTCACCAAACAACGTTTCGACCCCTGCGATCGGAAGCTAAAGGTATGTTAGTAATGACAAGCTCAATCGGTCACCAAACAACGTTTCGACCCTTGAAATGTCTAAGACAAGTTGGGTCAGCAGCAATGCTGCGTCAATGTACTTAACAGATTCTTATTTTCTCTGCCAAAACCAAACTGATGATTATTTTGTTAAGAATGTTCTGAAACACAGTTATTCTCCATATTAACAGCAACATTTCTAAGATTTTTCATTTGGGGGCATAAGAAGGTAAAGAGGTATTTTTTTTGGGGGGGCAGACAAATTAACATTTTAATGTCAGTGGGATTCACAATATACAGAATTTTAAAATCTTAAAAGATGGGAGGGAGGGCTTGTTGGGGGCTGCCCTCCTCTCACGCCACCCCGGTAAACACGTCCCTGCATATTGTTAAGACTAAAGATTGGTAGATCTATTTATTTATTTTTTACACGAATCTAACATGGCTACTCCAAACCACACCCTAACATTAACATCTTACATTCACTCTTCTAATTGGACGAAACGATTACTAGTTAATTATTTTATCTAACTCCATATCATAGAGTTCCTCTTGTGTACCCCTAGCAGCGGCAGAACATGTATCTGGATACAGAGGCAGCAAGCACCATCACATCCACAGATCACCCTTCTCCTCCTTCTACTCTCTCCAGACTTTCTGACAGCGATATGTCTGAGTATGATCTGGACGATGGAAGTGCTCTTCTTCGAGGTTAGTTCTTTAAGCGTTTTTTTTTTTTATTGCATCACAATGTTTGTGTTTTGTTGTTGCTGTTGTTGTTGTGTTCCACATACCAAACCTTATACGGTACTTCGCAAAGTGTTGAAATCACAAAAAACCTCCACCCCTGTCGATGATACAAAGTGACCAGTGATTTCTGAATAATAAGAACTGTTTAATCATAGCTGAAAGAGTTAGGCAAGTAAGATTTCTTTTTGAGCATAATTTCTTCATAATATTTTGAAATTAAATTGAAATTTATCAATTTAATTTCTCGTTTTCAAATCATAATGATTATAATTTATTTGGCAGATCGAAGACTAGCCGACACAGATGACGCTGGCTTTACTCTCATGGGAAGCGACTCAAGCCCTCTGCTGGCAAGAAGTCAGTTTGGTGACGTCATGGGTCGAGATATGTCACCAGTAAGCAGCAAGAGACGGTCCCAAAGACGTGGGTATTAATTATATCATTGCATTCTTCTTTTTGAATATTCATTGCAAGAAGTTGAGCAAATAAAAACATCTTTGCATAAACTGAAACTACTTCTGATGTCCATTATGAACTACGATAGTGGTTCATAATAGGGATCGCCCAGGAATTTCTATTAGAACATATGGGCAAAAAATTCGGTGTTTCACTAACGCACATCACTTGGAAAATGATTTGTGTAACTTATAGCGCATTAATTGGAAACTGCTGTGTTAAGGATTCATTATTTCTCGAGTTCTCTGTTGTACTTTGTCTCTACCTGGTTTTCTACGACTACTTCAGTGAGTTTTCTAACAGTAGACGATTACCATAGTAGATTTCTCTACTCTTGAGAGCTGTGGTTTATTTCACTGATTTTCGTAATTCGCTGAAATTGTGAGTGCGTGTTTTAGTATTTTTGTTTTAAAAGCCTAGAGGAAAATCGGCTGGGTATCTTACACCAAAACCTAGACAGATATATTATATGAAACGCTTTGAATGTCCATGACCTATTTAAAAAGTTGGTTATATTTCATTGAAAGTTGATTTACGTGGCTATACATACATAATATATGTGATGTTGTTGTGAGCGGCTTCCTTTGTACTCGACGCGTGTTAAACGTGTGTTTACACGAAATCCTAGGCACAAAACCATCTGGCTCAGTAAATTATGGTTGGGTGGAAAAAAAACACGCCAATGCAGCAGTAAACTGTTAAAAAACATGTAACATTCAATTGATTACACGTGTACGTATGTAACTTAAAATGTATTCTCCATAAATGAACATAAAAAAACACACCAGAAACAAGTTAATTAAAAGTTGTTCATTTAAAAGGGGAATAGGGATCGTCAACAAAGTACAGAAACAAATTGAATCAAAGTGCAAAAATTATATTTTCAAGCCTACAATTCAAGCCTCAACTCGCAATCCGAGAGTCGCAGGTTCGAATCCCTGTCACCGAACATGCTTGCCTTTCCAGCCTTGAGGGCGTTATAATGTGACGGTAAATCCCACTATTCGTTGGTAAAAGAGTAGCCCAAGAGTTGGCGGTGGGTGGTATTGATTCCCTCTAGTCTAACACTGCTAATTGACGGACGGCAGGCGCCGAGAAACTTCGTGTAGCTTTGCGCGAAATTCACAAACAAAACAAATTCTCTAGAATGAACCCAAAATGTAAACGGACTAATTACAGACACATCTAGTCTCATTTATTTTTCGTGGTTACAAGAAAGTAAAAAAAAGGGGGGGGGTACGATTTAACAGACATCTTACCTTTAATTCAGTTATGTGCAAAATGTATTACGTTTAGGTTTATATATTTGCGAACCGTCATTTTTAAACAGAATCTGAATATAATATGTGTAAAGGTTTAAGGACCATACATACTGTGGACTGACTTCACACAGGTAACTTGCTTTACGTGCTTTTCCACTTAACTAACTCTTCTTACTTATATGTTAACGATGTTTTAACCTTGGCTCTTAGTTTCTACTCGAGAAGAACCTATGTACGATCACAGTAGGCGGGCTACAGTCACGATTCCCGCTTCATCAGCCACCATCAGAGGGCGCTCTCGCTCAGCAGTGCACCAGAAAGAAAGCGGGATGCAGAGATCAAGATCTCCTTCCAGAAGGGAAACTGAAGCGACATCTAGGTCATTATCCCCATCAGAAATTAGGTATTGCATAAAAGCTGTTCTCAGTACCAAAACCAATAGTAAAAAAAAAAACATTTACTTTATATTTTAATGTTTTCAATATTTTAATTAAGAAGTGGAATTTAAAGTTTTATTTTTTTTTCAGACTAAGTTTATTTATTCAATTTCATTGAGACATATTTCCTAAATCACACACTAGGCCTAATTTTCACTTACATTTCAAGTCTCCTCAGTGTAAAACCAATAGTCCATTAGTGTAAAGTACAGTCAGTGAATTACAGGATAAGTAAACACCATCTTATAAGCTGAACTGACTTGGTCAGGCCCTAATGGTTGAGCGGTAAATTTACGGACTTACGATGCTAAAAACCTGGGATTCGATTCTCCGCGGTTGACAAAACGTAATTTCCCTTTGTGTATCTCTGCGCCAAAACAACAACACTGGTTAATTTGAGGCCTCTGTTTATGAATGAATAAAAATCTCTCTTTCATGTGAAGGCTTCGTTTGTTACTGCCCTTGTTAGGATCTTCAAGTAATTTGAATGGACAATTACGTCACACTCATCTAAATTTAGTGGTTCCTAACCGCTGGATCACAAGGGGATTTCAGCCAGTCCGCAAGACGGTTGAAATTTTTTTTAAAGATAGTTTGTTTGTTTATTTGTAGTTAAGCACAAATCTACACAATGGGCTATCTGTGCTCTGCCCACCACGGGTATCGAAACAGGTTTCTATTGTTGTGAGTCCGCAGACATACTGCTGTGCCACTGGGGAGCATTAAAATATTGAGACTGAGGTATATTGTCGTACAAGATCACTTATTAAAAGTACTTTAAAAAGTTAATCTTGTACGAAGTGGTCCGTTGGGGATCGGAAATAGCTGGTTCTCAGTCGGGAAAAGGTTGGGAACCGTTACTATCTAATATATTTTATTTATTTGTCATTCTTAAATTTGCATATTCTTTTTTGTAGCAGTAGCTTTCTTGTATTTATCTCGAAAGTTCGCGGGCACATTTTAAGTTTTCTTTGTCATCTTGTGTGTGGTTTTCCTTATTGTTTTGTCTATAATATCGAGGAAAAGAAAATAGCGTGTGTTTTTTTCATTATGGTGTTCGTATTAGTCCTGCTTTATGCTGTTGTTGTTGCTTTCCTTACTGTATGATCAAATATTATAGAGAAAAGACAAAAAATACTGTTTTTTGTTTTATTTGGTTTTAGATCTATATTGGTCTTTTTGAGCTAAGTGAAACAGGAACGTGTCATTTGCCGATTCTCTAAAGTTCTAAGCCTAAATTTGAACGAGGGTGGGTCTTTTTGTGTATTTTTTTAATCGAAACGAATTAATTCATTTTAAATCTAGATTATTACTTCATTAAATTCATAACTATAAATATAACATTAGGTTAGACCAAGGATATAAATATAACATTAGGTTAGACCAACGATATAAATATAACATTAGGTTAGACCAAGGACAGGTTTTGTCTATAAGATTTCACAATCATATTTATCTTTGTAATATGAGGCTAATAGTCTTTTTAGTGTTAAAATATATTATTTATTTGAGCTTTCCAAACAATGAGTCTATTGATAACGTTGTTAGAAAAGGTTATTGTAATCGTAATTCACTTCACGCTAGAAATGATTATGAAACCCAATCTATCATCAAATTCACCAACTGTCACTGAGTTATACCAGTTTCAAGGAATTTCGCCACTCACCAGTAACAAGACTGGGCTGTTTCTGCTGATGGAGTGTATATTATATGTACGGTGTTGTGTGTGTGTTGTCTTTTACTGTATTATATGTACGGTGTTTGGAGTTGTCTTTTACTATATTATATGTACGGTGTTTGGAGTTGTCTTTTACTATATTATATGTACGGTGTTTGGAGTTGTCTTTTACTATATTATATGTACGGTTGTGTGTTGTCTTTTACTATATTATATGTACGGTGTTTGGAGTTGTATTTTACTATATTATATGTACGGTGTTGTGTGTTGTCTTTTACTATGTTATATGTACGGTGTTTGGTGTTGTCTTTTACTCACCACAGTGAATGTATATTTTATATCATTTGAAAAATAACTAGCTACATATAGTTCAGTAATATATAGACTTTTTCAATGACTGTATAGAATTAAATGTATTATGAAAACATTTCTAATCTTAACCCTTGTACGCATTAATTTTATCATTCGAAATAATAAGTTTAAAAACGATTGTTGAATTTTGAATGTGGTTATACAATGGGGGACCTAAGAAGATCAATGATGTGAAAAGAATACGCTTTTTGACACATTAAGAATTTAAAGGTTATGTACAATAATTGAAAAAATTAATCAAATAAATTTATGGAAGTAAAAAATAGAATCGTAAAAAGATAACTGTGATTCAAGTACATACTTCGACAAAAGTTACGATGAAAGCTAAACAAGTGCTTAATAAACCAGTGTATTATCGAAAATAGTGAAAGTATCATCCAAGGATAGAAGTATTAACTTTGCTGTTTAACATCAGTGAGATCATAAACTTGCATTTTTAGTTTGTTTGTTTGTAATTAAGCATAAAGCCACACAATGGGCTAACTGTTCTCTGCCCGCCACGGGTATCGAAACCCGGATTCTAGCGTTGTAAGTCCGCAGACATATGCATTTTTAGTTTGTTTGTTTGTAATTAAGCACAAAGCCACACAATGGGCTAACTGTGCTCTGCCCGCCACGGGTATCGAAACCCGGATTCTTGTATGTTCAGTATATATATAACTTTATTGTAAATATGTTAAAAACAGCTGTATTCCCTAATTATTGGAGTATGTCTATAACCAAGATACATTTAAACCAAGATGTCACTTGTAGTAGTTCTTCAGATGTAAAGATCGTATTTCTCCATTGAAAACGTAAGATTTAGTTTGTTAATTTGCTTGTCCTTGTTGCAACCAAGGTTGCATCTGTTCCACGATTGAGAGAACATGCAACATAAAGAACGACGAATAAATAAAGTAGTATTTGGTGCACACCTTAGGTGAGTGTGACGTAATCGTCCGATGACATTACTTTAAGATCTTAACAAGGTTTTCGCATGAAAGAAAGTTTACCCATTCATAAGTTGAAACCGAAAAATAACCACATCAGCTCATTAGAATGGTTAAATCAGTTACCAGTTGAAATGTGTGTATATATTATTTCTCGAGGTTGATCATTTCGTGGGTGTTTATCGTATAGTAACAATGGGACTTCTTTCAACAAAAGAATGTAACTTTCCTCACACTGCTGGAATATTGTTTAGGATTAATTATTTCTAGACAGATGGATTGATTTGGGACTTATTTCTTAGAGCTCGTGTTAACACGACAACAAGAGAACAAAGTCATATGCATATTATTTATATACTTTATAGACCACGTTCGTCCGTGATAAAGTCCCCGACTCGTCAGTATTTCAAGACAAAAGACGCTATCTTGTCAGGTACACACCTCCAGAAAAAACGTCAGCTACCCACAATTCCCCCGTCTCTCCGGCAATCTTCACGTAACCAGATGAGGCTAGATATGGAAGAAAGAGCCAGCCACTTAAAGTTTCGAATACAGATGCAGCGACGAGGCAGAGGTAAAGAAACGGAAACACTATGAGCTGCTTATTAAATATAATTATTAATCTCATACAAGAATAATAACACTCAAGTAGAAGAAGAGATATTGTCATACTACTACGTCACGTATATATGGAGATTAGTCTTAACTATTAGTGCTCTTCATCATACTACTACGTCACGTATATATTGAGATTAGTCTTAACTATTAGTGCTCTTCATCAAACTACTACGTCACGTATATATTGAGATTAGTCTTAACTATTAGTGCTCTTCATCAAACTACTACGTCA
>NW_013672826.1:34484-41433 GCF_000517525.1 Limulus polyphemus
TAACCACATTGTTTACCATTCAATTAATAATTTAACCTCTTCTTGAACAAACTACTTGTATAACTAACCACATTGTTTACCAGTTAATTAATAATTTAACCTCTTCTTGAACAAACTACTTGTATAACTAACCACATTGTTTACCGTTAAATTAATAATTTAACCCCTTCTTGAACAAACTACTTGTATAACTAACCACATTATTTACCAGTTAATTAATAATTTAACCCCTTCTTGAACAAACTACTTGTATAACTAACCACATTGTTTACCAGTTAATTAATAATTTAACCCCTTCTTGAGCAAACTACTTGTATAAGCAGCACCTTTTACAGTTAACTTCTATATACAACAATCTTTTCAACAATGTACTAATATAACCAATATTTTTTCCAACTGTCTATTCACATAACCAATAATCTTCTTTAACAATCTATTCACGTAGCCAATAACTTTTCAACAATCTGTTCGCGTAACTACTAATCTTCTTAAACAATCTACTTTGTTCTTTCCCTCATCTGGTCGTTACAAGTAACCCGTTTACTCCTCATCTAGCCATGACATCTGGAGCCTTGTTTTCTGACAGTGAAGTTACTTCCAGAAATACTGTGGAAAAGCAACTTCACGCCCATCCCCACAGAGGGCATGCACCATCAGATGGCACACGGCGAATGGCTCCCGTAGTGGGGGCGAGCCCGGAGAAGGAAGCGATGGCCAGGATGGAAAGTGATGGATCAGAGACAAGCTCAGCCTCGAAGCTGAGTATCAACAGTGCCTTCTCTACTCAATCCGAACGACCCAGGGGCAGTCGGACTCTCGGGTAACTCTCGATAAAAACACGTTTCAACTTAATAACAAAAAACAAAGCCGAATTAGCAAATAAACTTTACATTTATGATGTAGGAAAACTGGATAAAAAAATTTCATCCTTCTGGAATGATTGGGAAAGGACTTTGTCACACGATTTTACATTCTCAGAATTATTTTTCTCTATGTAATACAAATGTGCTGTACTCAAAAATGCGCCCCCCCCCCAGTAGCACAGTGGTATGTCTGCGGACTTATACTGTTAGAAACCGGGTTTCGATACCCGTGGTGGGCAGAGCACAGATAGCCCTTTGTGTAGCTTTGTGCTTAATAATAAACAACAACAACAACTCAAAAATGCATGAAATTATTGTCATTTTATTCTGCTCCCTCCCCCAGTGGCACAGCGGAATGTCTGCGGACTTAAAACGCTAGAATCCGGGTTTCGATACCCGTGGTGGGCGGAGCACAGATAGCCCATTGTGCTTAATTACAAACAAACATTTTATTCTGTAAAGTAAATTAGGGCAGTAATTCCCGATACGTTTTTAGAGCTCATACATTCCGTTTCAAGATATGTTTGGTATAAATGAAATAATTTCGAGAAATTCTTAAATGTGATGATGGTGGTTCTCAAACACAGGAAAAGTTGAACTTTCAGAAATTAAAATATCCGTAACTTCAAATAAGTGGATAAAGTAGAGTTTCAGCTTAACTGAATCAAAAGCTCAGTTTGTTTGTGTAAACTTCACTTGATTGGCGCCAAACTATCAGACAAAGCCCGCTAAAACCAAAATGTAAGACAGCGACTCGAAAACACTGTGTAATCACCGAAAGCATTGGAATCTGATTGGCCTAACATATATGTGATAGAACTCTTCGAAACCGAAGATGTTTTATCACAATTCTGTTTTGAAAGCTGAAAGGGAAATATAAAAAACAAACCAAATCTAATCTGCAATCTAAATGATTTTATCATAATTATTAGGCCTAATGGATTCCAAACCATTACTATGATAGTATTGTACTGCACTGTCTTTATAAGTAGCGTTTCAAATTAACTGTTGACATCTTACCACCCAGCCCAACTGACGAGTTCTGGTATTGCACGAAAGGCCAGTGACTTGTTGGAGACAAGGACTAAATCAGAAAAGTTATTTTTATTCACTCTTGGTTTTAAATCCGAAAAAATAAACATAAGGAGGAGTATGAAGGACAAGTTATCTCTCGCTGTAGTCCAAGTGCTTTTTATCACTCGCTGTAGTCTAAGTGGTTTGTATCACTCGCTGTAGTCCAAGTGCTCTTTATTATTCGTTGAAGTCCAAATGTTTTTATCAATCGTTGCAGTACAAGTGCTTTTTATCACTCATTGCAGTACAAGTGCTTTTATCACTCTCTGTAGTCCAAGTGCTTTTTATCACTCGTTGCAGTCTAAGTGTTTTTATCACTCGCTGTAATCTAAGTGCTTTTTATCACTCGTTTCAGTCCAAATGCTTTTTATCACTCGTTGTAGTCCAAGTGCTTTTTATCACTCGCTGTAATCTAAGTGCTTTTTAGCACTCACTGTAGCCCAAGTGCTTTCTATCACTCGTTGAATGAAAATAAAACCGTTAAGAGTTGTAACTCGGGTAACTTGTACCATTAATTATATTGTAACGTATCTGTTCGTTTGTTAATTTCCAAAGAACTTCAGCGACACAAGTCCTTTCTTAAATAAAACTAGTTTATTCTTTCTCAATACAGCTTTGCAATAAATAGAATTTCCACAGTCAGTTTAACTTAAACACACGTTATAATTCACAACGATTAACGCACTTTAATTACGGTCACTACCGCTCACTTGACTCAATTATCTATCTCTATATCTCCCTTCAATCTGCTATTATTTCTCCGCTTTATTTGCCGGTCTTATATACTAAAATGGAGGGCGCCTAGAAAAGACTAGAGTTGCCAGGAACAGTCATGACCCTTCTAGAAACTCCAGCGCACATGCTTCCAGAGTCACGTGACTTCCGCTGTCGTAACAATATTGATAGAAGAAGACATTCAGCCAAGTTATAGCCTAACTTGACTGGGGAATATTTGACTCTTGGTTCTTCATGGACTAGGAACCCCCCCCCCCCAGTGGCACAGCGGTATGTCTGCGGACTTACATCGCTAGAAACCGGGTTTCGATACCCGTGGTGGGCAGAGCACAGATAGCCCTTGTGTAGCTTTGTGCATAATTACAAACAAACAAACAAAATGGACTAGGAATTACGGAACAAAAAATATTATGAAATTCTTGGTTTGATAACTCTATCATTAATCAGTTGAACTAGTTGGATTGATATATGTATCATATCTTTATTTAAAAGTATTCCAGTTACATGGCTTTTTTATTGTTTCTCAAGTTAATGTATGACTAGCAGTAAACCTGAAGCCAGTTTAAGCTTTATTAAAGATTACTTAACTATTGTGTAGATTAATTGGGTTTATCTTTCTTTTTTAGGATCACTAATTCTCTATGTAGCAGAAATGATGAGAGTTTATTTGTTCTGGAAGCTATAATATCATCTCTTTTTCTTGTTAGTTTCATTAACAGTATTTTTAAAAGGCCATATTTATTTATTTATTGTATATACATGTATGTATTCATATCATCATAAGTAAGAACGTTATATTGAATTAGCTATGTTTATTACTGGTTTAATTTTGTGTTCTCATTTGATCAAAAGTTAAAGACAGATGTCGCTAAACTTCTGAAGATTTTTTGTTTGTTTGTTTGTTTTAGTGTAAAGCCACACGGGAAATCGAATCCCGGATTTTACCGTTGTATGTTTCTTAAACTTACCGGTAATCCACTGGGGGTACTTCTAAAGAAACGGTATTAACGTACTAACTGATGTTGAAGGATACCAAAAATAAAGTTTACATCAAACTGACTTAAATTGAGAAAAAACGGAGCTGTGTTAACGGTTAAGTTTTTGTTGAGATTCGAGTCCTGTTATACGTTTCCTCTTACTGTAAAACCCACTCTTTCAGCGAGTTCACCACCACAATGCAGGGTTGTGGACCGGTGCATCCGCCTCGGCCTGCTGAAGAAACTCGGGACAAGGGCCTTGGTGAGGAAAAAGACGACGGAAGCCTTTCAGATACGGCAGTAGGCACCACAACGACAAAAAGTAAAATAGTGGAACGGCCAGGGGGTGGAGGCAGTACTCGGGGAGGGGGTAAAATGGCTCAGCTGGGTCTGTCTAAAAGGAGTAACAGCACCTCACAACTGAGTGTAACTGGTAAGAAAGACATTGTCGTTTATGAAAACCCGAAATATTTCACTTGACCAGAATATGATTAGACACATCGTTAATTATGTCTCAGTTGTCCTTTCATAGTGGTTTTCTGTAGATATAGATGAAAAAAAAAATTATAACCATAGAAATGAATAATATAAAACAATGTTTTGCTGAATCAAAAGTCGAGAGTTAAGTAAATCGCAATAATTTACAATGTAATTAAGTAAAACTGTGTAGTATTTGTTTTTAATCTGATCATCATTGTAATCCTTGTCTGGAACTTTTTTATTCTCTACACCAACTAATCTCACCTCTTAAAACTCATTGTTGTAAGACAACCTAGATGAGCAGGGTGGATATGTTAGTAAGCATCCATCACATGTGTTAGTAAGCATCCATCACATGTGTTAGTAAGCATCCATCACATGTGTTAGTAAGCATCCATCACATGTGTTAGTAAGCATCCATAACATGTGTTAGTAAGCATCCATAACGTGTGTTAGTAAGCATCCATAACGTGTGTTAGTAAGCATCCATAACGTGTGTTAGTAAGCATCCATAACATTTGTTAGTAAGCATCCATCACGTGTGTTAGTAAGCATCCATCACTAAGCATCCATCACGTGTGTTAGTAAGCATCCATCACATGTGTTAGTAAGCATCCATCCAATGTGTTAGGAAGCATCCATCACGTGTGTTAGTAAGCATCCATCACATGTGTTAGTAAGCATCCATCACATGTGTTAGTAAGCATCCATCACGTCATTTTTCTGTGGTTCATCAAATTTTTGGGCAAGGCTTCTTGTACAAGAAACTTTGTATCAAATCAAATCATTCCAGATAAACCTTTACCTTTAAATGTACTTAATCCAGGTTTCCTAAGTTATAATTACTGACATCTCCACTATTCTACCGTTAGGTCTTCAGAGTAGTAACTTAAAATACATTTTCTTCTTTACAGTCACAGATTAAGTGTCCTCCCTGACCTCCATAATGGTAACTTCCACACTACTTCTTATGACTTCATTGGTATTTTTCGTGGGATCCTATGTTTTACACTTCAAGCGTATTGTACAATGTTTCTAGTTGCTCCTATACTCTCATTGTTCATCGACATTACAATGCCTCTTGCATTCCTTTGCATAGTGTCCAGCACCTCAATACCTTTTCCAGCTCTCACTTACGTAGTGTACATTGATTCTACACCATCTATCAGCAGTCCCTTACGTAGTGTCCATTGTTTCTGCACATTTTCAAGCAGTCACTTATGTAGTGTCCATTGATTCTATACCATCTTCCAGCAGTCCCGTTTAAGAGACAGATTGAAGATGTGCAGAAACAATGGACACTATGTAAGGGACTGCTGGAAGATGGTGTAGAATCAATGGACACTATGTAAGGGACTGCTTGAAGATGTGCAGAAACAATGGACACTATGTAAATGTGCAGAAACAATGGACACTATGTAAGGGACTGCTTGAAGATGTGCAGAAACAATGGACATTATGTAAGTGACAGCTTGAAAATGTGCAGAAACAATGGACATTGTGTAAGTGACAGCTTGAAAATGTTCAGAAGCAATGGACACTGTTTAAGGGACAGCTTGAAGATGTGCAGAAGCAATGGACACTCTTCAAGCTGTCCCTTAAACAGTGTCCATTGCTTCTGCACATTTTTCAAGCTGTCACTTACATAATGTCCATTGTTTCTGCACATCTTCAAGCAGTCCCTTACATAGTGTCCACTGTCTCTACAACTCTCTTGTAATCCTTTGTGCGATGTTAAATATATGTACACTTTGTTATTTCCTTAAATGTTGTTCAGTGTCTATACAAATCCTATTACAGTTGTTTACATGGTGTTCAGTGTCTATACACATCCTATTACAGTTGTTTACATGGTGTTCAGTGTCTATACACATCCTATTACAGTTGTTTGCATGGTGTTCAGTGTCTATACACATCCTATTACAGTTGTTTGCATGGTGTTCAGTGTCTATACACATCCTATTACAGTTGTTTACATGGTGTTCAGTGTCTATACACATCCTATTACAGTTGATTGCATGGTATTCTGTGTCTATACACATCCTATTACAGTGTCTTGCATGTTTTCCTATGTTTATGAACATCCTATTTTAGTTTCTTACATGTTGTCCAGTGTCCTTAAACATCCTACTGCAGCTTCTTGCATTTGTTCAGTGTATATACACTTCCTGTTGCAGTTTCTTGCATGTTGTCCAGTGTCTTACCATATCCTATTGCAGTTTTTTTTAATGGTGTCCAGTGTCTATACACCTCTTTTGTCAGTATCTTGCATGCTGTCTAGTATCTATACACTTCCTTTTTATTTATTTTTTGCATGCTGTCCAGTATCTATACACATCCTTTTGCAGTGTCTTATATGATATCTAACATTTCTACATTTCCTCTTGCAGTTTCTTGTGTGGTTTCTAACCTTTAAACTAATTGCAGTCCTTGCATACTGTTATGTCTCTACACTTTCTCTTGCAATCCTTTGCACATTGTACAGTGTCTCAATACTTTCCCTTGCAGTCCCTTGTGTAATGGCCAATGTATTTACACTTCGTTTGTCTCTTCTTTGCATTGTATCCAGAGTCTCCACGCTTCCTCTGCAGTTTATTGTACGATCTTTAGTGCTTCTACAGCTTGAATTGTTTATCATAGTGGCCATTATCTCATCTTTCAGTCCTTTGTGTGGTGTACATTGTCTCTACACTTTCAATTGTTTACCATAGTGGCCAGTATCTCATCTTTCAATCCTTTGTGTGGTGAACATTGTCTCTACACTTTCAATTGTTTACCATAATGGCCAGCATCTCATCTTTCAATCCTTTTTGTGGTGTG